>NC_084745.1:46814078-46911578 GCF_033978785.1 Entelurus aequoreus
ATATATATATATATATAATCTGTCTTTTTGCAGATTAGACAAACTGCCTTCTCCTTACACTAAACAAACAAAAAAAAGTCATATGTCCACTATTTTTTTTAAACTCTCCACTCGGAATCTATTTTACGTTTTCCCAACGATTTCGCTATTTTTTCCCCCGCGTGCACTAATTGACTGAAAGAGCGAGCGCTGGGCGCGCGCCCGACACTGTGGCGCGAGCGTGATGACGTCACGTTATCGATGGGAAAATGCATTTGTAGACAATATGATTTGCCTGAGCGACTAAGAGACACCGAGAGTAACAAGCGGTAGAAAATGCATTGATGGATGGGCTAGAAAGGACAGAGTTAAAAAAAAAAATAAAAAAAATTTATACGGTCGGCGGGCCGTAGTTTGGGGACCGAAATAACAGATTTAACATAGACTTGTACACAGCATCTACAAGACACCAGGCTAGCACGGGGGGGATAATGACTAATGTTCGGGGGAAATTTGCCGGCAAAGCAGCCCCTCCCGATACGCATGCAGATCATGTGCTGTGCGCAAAAAAGGGCAAGTAAAATGTCGATTAATGAATGACAATAATTGAAACTGTGCCGCAAACTTATTCCTAGCCTCTTTCTGCTCCATCACTCATTCACAAAGTACCCCATAATAGGAAGAAATGTTGAGTTCGAATCAGTGTCGTGAAAATATGCCAAATTATGTTTTAAATGTGTTATTCTGCAACAATAAATACATGATTGGACAGTTTGATAATAAATATTAATACACCTTTTTTAAACCCAGCAGGCACAAAACATTGGAACAAGGTTGAGAACTTGTTGAATTAGGTCCTGACGTTGAGCAACTCAAACATAACGTTGAAACAACATGCTTTTTGAACACGTTTAATCAATGTTGGGTTCTGATGTTGATTTGACCATAGAAATTTGGTCGTTTCCCAACCAATATTCCACAACACAAATACAAACCCTGTTTCCATATGAGTTGGGAAATTGTGTTAGATGTAAATATAAACGGAATACAATGATTTGCAAATCCTTTTCAACCCATATTCAGTTGAATGCACTACAAAGACAACATATTTGATGTTCAAACTCATAAACTTTATTTTTTATTTTTTGCAAATAATAATTAACTTAGAATTTCATGGCTGCAACACGTGCCAAAGTAGTTGGGAAAGGGCATGTTCACCACTGTGTTACATGGCCTTTCCTTTTAACAACACTCAGTAAACGTTTGGGAACTGAGGAGACACGTTTTTGAAGCTTCTCAGGTGGAATTCTTTCCCATTCTTGCTTGATGTACAGCTTAAGTTGTTCAACAGTCCGGGGGTCTCCGTTGTGGTATTTTAGGCTTCACGTTTTCAATGGGAGACAGGTCTGGACTACAGGCAGGCCAGTCTAGTACCCGCACTCTTTTACTATGAAGCCACGTTGATGTAACACGTGGCTTGGCATTGTCTTGCTGAAATAAGCAGGGGCGTCCATGGTAAAGTTGCTTGGATGGCAACATATGTTGCTCCAAAACCTGTATGTACCTTTCAGCATTAATGGCACCTTCACAGATGTGTAAGTTACCCATGTCTTGGGCACTAATACACCCCCATACCATCACAGATGCTGGCTTTTCAACTTTGCGCCTATAACAATCCGGATGGTTCTTTTCCTCTTTGGTCCGGAGGACACGACGCCCACAGTTTCCAAAAACAATTTGAAATGTGGACTCGTCAGACCACAGAACACTTTTCCACTTTGTATCAGTCCATCTTAGATGAGGTCAGGCCCAGCGAAGCCGACGGCATTTCTGGGTGTTGTTGATAAACAGTTTTCGCCTTGCATAGGAGAGTTTTAACTTGCACTTACAGATGTAGCGACCGACTGTAGTTACTGACAGTGGGTTTCTGAAGTGTTCCTGAGCCCATGTGGTGATATCCTTTACACACTGATGTCGCTTGTTGATGCAGTACAGCCTGAGGTATCGAAGGTCACGGGCTTAGCTGCTTACGTGCAGTGATTTCTCCAGATTCTCTGAACCCTTTGATGATATTACGGACCGTAGATGGTGAAATCCCTAAATTCCTTGCAATAGCTGGTTGAGAAAGGTTTTTCTTAAACTGTTCAACAATTTGCTCACGCATTTGTTGACAAAGTGGTGACCCTCGCCCCATCCTTGTTTGTGAATGACTGAGCATTTCATGGAATCTACTTTTATACCCAATCATGGCACCCACCTGTTCCCAATTAGCCTGTTCACCTGTGGGATGTTCCAAATAAGTGTTTGATGAGCATTCCTCAACTTTATCAGTATTTATTGCCACCTTTCCCAACTTCTTTGTCACGTGTTGCTGGCATCAAATTCTAAAGTTAATGATTATTTGCAAAAAAATTAATGTTTATCAGTTTGAACATCAAATATGTTGTCTTTGTAGCATATTCAACTGAATATGGGTTGAAAATGATTTGCAAATCATTGTATTCCGTTTATATTTACTTCTAACACAATTTCCCAACTCATATGGAAACGGGGTTTGTACAACATTGAAACAACATACTTTTTGACAAAGTTTATTCAATGTCAAGTTGTGACGTTGATTTGACCATTGAAATTTGGTTGTTTCCCAACCAATATTCTACAACATAAATACAACGTTGAAACATGCTTTTTGACGACGTTTAATCAAAGTCAGGTTGCGACGTTGATTCGACCGTTGAAATTTGGTCATTTCCCAACCAACAACGTGGATCCAACGTTAGACATCAATGTTGTTTCAAAGTCAGTTTTAAAGGACATGTATGTATAATTAACGCTGTATCAATGTGTGGTGCCTGCTGTGTATTGCCCTTTTTTATCAGGAGATCTCAAAGGGCTACCTGTTACAAAATGGTACAAAAGGAGAAATATGACTACTTTGGGACAAGTAATGATCAAAACCTTATATTTTTGAGCGTGAATATAAAGAGCTGCTCTGCTGTTTGATGTCATTTTGGCTCGAAATTGATATTTTTGCACTTGCTATTTTTCTGAATATGTTTGCAAAAGCAGGTGAACATTTCTCTGTGGCTTGAGGAAGAACAGAAACATTCATGTGTCTCTCACAGCGGCTGTATTGATCAGCGACCCGGCGTCACCCCGCCGCGTAATACCAATGGCGGGGTTGTACCTGTCGGCGCTGACACATGACACTGTCTCTCCGCATCAGCAACAGACGCTCCTCATGGCTCGTCTAATAGCCGTGAAATTGGAAAGCTGGTTTGAGGGGAAATGGGCCATCCCCACTCTGGTGGCGTTTGCCAAAAGCAATCCTAATCTTGCAATCTGGCCGCTCAGCCTCAGCGGCCCGGCGCCTCACGTGCTAATAATGGAGGACCTCACGTCGGTCTGACACCTCGCCATGATCACAACATGTGCAGGACTTAAGTGGAATTAATCAGCGACTTTACTCGGTGCATGGATTCGTGCCTTTCATGCAGTTCTTTGGAGCCGTGAACGGGCTGTACTTGCATATTAAGAGATTATTTGTGCATCCATCGGATTTTAAATGAAATCAATTTCCATTAAACCAAAGCAGCTTGAAGTCAAAGTGTTGACTTTTTACACACCTGGCATCATTTCTATATGCATTTAGTTTTATTTGAGTTGATCACTATTGGTATTCAAAACAAGCTTAATGATGGATTAATGCCGTGTTTTTCAACCAATGTGCCGAGATACAGTCTGGAGATTATCTAATTTCACATATTTGAGTTAAAAATATTTTTTGCAAACCAGTAATGATGTGTTGTTGATGTTGAGTGTCGGTGCTGTCTAGAGCTCGGCAGAGTAACCGTGTAATACTCTTCCATATCAGTAGGTGGCAGCCGGTAGCTAATTGCTTTGTATATGTCGGAAACCGCGGGAGGCAGCGTGCAGGTAAAAAAGTATCTAATGCTTAAACCAAAAATAATCAAAAAGGTGAGTGCCCCCTAAGAAAAGGCATTGAAGCTTAGGGAAGGCTATGCAGAACAAAACTAAAACTGAACTGGCTACAAAGTAAACAAAAACAGAATGCTGGACGACAGCAAAGACTTACTGTGGAGCAAAGACGGCGTCTACAATGTACATCCGAACATGACATGACAGTCAACAATGTCCCCACAAAGAAGGATTAAAAACAACTGAAATATTCTTGTTTGCTAAAACAAAGTAGATGCGGGAAATATCGCTCAAAGGAAGCTGCTACAGGAAAATACCAAAAAAAGAGAAAAAGCCACCAAAATAGGAGCGCAAGACAAGAACTAAAACACTACACACAGGAAAACAGCAAAAAACTCCAAATAAGTCACGCCGTGATGTGACAGGTGGTGACAGTACACCTACTTTGAGACAAGAACTATATTGATGCATGCTTGGTTATGGTTTAAAGCAGGGGTCACCAACGCTGTGCCCGCGGGCACCAGGTAGCCCGTAAGGACCAGATGAGTAGCCCGCTGGCCTGTTCTAAAAATAGCTCAAATAGCAGCACTTACCAGTGAGCTGCCTCTATTTTTTAAATTGTATTTATTTACTAGCAAGCTGGTCTTGCTTTGCCCGACATTTTTAATTCTAAGAGAGACAAAACTCAAATAGAATTTGAAAATCCAAGAAAATATTTTAAAGACTTGGTCTTCACTTGTTTAAATAAATTCATTGATTTTTTTTACTTTGCTTCTTATAACTTTCAGAAAGACAATTTTAGAGAAAAAATACAACCTTAAAAATGATTTTAGGATTTTTAAACACATATACCTTTTTACCTTTTAAATTCCTTCCTCTTCTTTCCTGACAATTTAAATCAATGTTCAAGTACATTTATTTGTTCTATTGTAAAGAATAATAAATACATTTTAATTTAATTCTTCATTTTAGCTTCTGTTTTTTCGACAAAGAATATTTGTGAAATATTTCTTCAAACTTATTATTATTAAAATTCAAAAAAATTATTCTGGCAAATCTAGAAAATCTGTAGAATCAAATTTAAATCTTATTTCAAAGTCTTTTTAATTTCTTTTAAAATTTTTGTTCTGGAAAATCTAGAAGAAATAATGATTTGTCTTTGTTAGAAATATAGCTTGGTCCAATTTGTTATATATTCTAACAAAGTGCAGATTGGATTTTAACCTATTTAAAACATGTCATCAAAATTCTAAAATTAATCTTAATCAGGAAAAATTACTAATGATGTGCCATAAATTCTTTTTTTAATTTTTTCAAAAAGATTCGAATTAGCTAGTTTTTCTCTTCTTTTTTTCGGTTGAATTTTGAATTTTAAAGAGTCGAAATTGAAGATAAACTATGTTTCAAAGTTTAATTGTCATTTTTTGTGTGTTTTCTCCTCTTTTAAACCATTCAATTAAGTGTAAATATAATTAATTATTAATAATAACTGAGTTAAAGGTAAATTAAGCAAATTGGCTATTTCTGGCAATTTATCTAAGTGTGTATCAAACTGGTAGCCCTTCGCATTAATCAGTACCCAAGAAGTAGCTCTTGGTTTCAAAAATGTTGGTGACCCCTGGTTTAAAGTCATACCCAACAATTGCGACACAATTTTGATTGTCTACTGAGTTTCATTTTTTAATGATTTCTGCTGGTGGTGTGCCTCCGGATTTTTCAACGAAAAAAAATGCGCCTTGGCTCAAAAAAGGTTGAAAAACACTGGATTAATGTATTGACTGATAAGGAATGTAGTGCACTGCCTGGGTGCAACCAGCAGAGGTGCTAGTCTGCTGTCTAGAGATGTCTTTCATTACCACTCATTTAAAGTTAATGCTGTTGAAAGCAATAAATATTTTGATGTATTTTTCGATATTTCAAATTGGTACTGACTCTCTTTGGAAAAAAATAACAGTAATTCCATTGATCATTGATTTCTCTCATAGGTCATTATATAGAATGTAAAAACGACCGGTGGTAAGAAACTGGCAGCGCAGTCGCCTGAATATTGCCGTCGAAATAACAGCGGTACAGTTTTTCAATTTACAGTAGCATACTGTACAAAAAAAATAAAAATGGCACAATTTCACCGTCAAAATAACAGTGGTACCGTTTTTCAATTTAAAACACTTGCAGCTTAGTCAGTTTTACAGTCAAAATTAGAGCGGTTCCATTTTTCAATTAACAGTAATATACTTTACACACAACGAACATAGTTTACAGTAAAAAAAAAAATGGTAGAATTTTACCGTTTTTCAATTTATATTAATAGACTGTAAAAAATAATTAATAATAATGGCTGTAGCTTTTACAGTAAAAAACAAACGAAAAACCTGCCAGCTCTGTCACCTAATTTTGTTGTCAGAATAACAGTGGTACCGTTTTTCAATTTAAAGTAATGCACTGTAAAAAAACAAAAAACTAAACAACCAAAAAACGGTCGTAGATTTTAAGATTAAAATACTGGCAGCTCAGTCTCTGAATGTTACAGTCAAAATTACAGCGGTATCATTTTTCAATTTACAGTAATATACTTTACAAACAACTAACATATAGTCTACAGTTAAAAAAAATGGTAGAATTTTACCGTCAAAATAACAGTGCTACCATTTTTCTATTTATATTAATAAACGGTAAAAAAAAAATAACGGCTGTAGCTTTTACGGTAAAAAAAACCTACAAAACCTGTCAGATCAGTCGCCTAATTTTGTCAGAATAACAGTAGTACCGTCTTTCAATTTACAGTAATGCACTGTAAAAAAAACAAAAAAAAACGGCCGTAGATTTTAACTTTAAAACACTAGCAGCTCAGTTTCTGAATGTTACAGTCAAAATGACAGCGGTATAATTTTTCAATTTACAGTAATATACTTTACAAACAACGAACATATAGTTTACAGTAAAAAAAAAAAAGGTAGAATTTTACCGTCAAAATAACAGTAGTATCATTTTTCAATGTATATTAATACACGGTAAAATAAAAATAAAATAACGTCTCTAGCTTTTACGGTTAAAAAAAACAAACTGGCAGCTCAGTCGCCTAAATTTTATTGTCCAAATAACAGTGGTACCGTTTTTCAATTTACAGTAATGCACTGTACAATTTTTAAACTCACAATACTGATTTTACCGTAAAAACACTGGCAGAATTTTACCGTCAAAGTAACAGTGATACAGTAATGCATGGTAAAAACATTAATGCTAGATTTTACAGTAAAAAAAAAACAAAACCAGCAGCTCAGTCCTCTGATTTTTACAGTCAAATTAACAGTGGTATCATAGTTAAATTTGCAGGAATGCACTTCAAAAAGCAACAACTACTGTATAGATTTCAGAATAAAAAACTAAAATCTTAGTAACCCAAAATTTTACAGTCAAAATAACGGTGGTACTGTTCTTCAATTAACAGTAATACATGGTAAAAACAACTGTTGTAGGTTTATGATGAAACAACCGGCAGCTCAGTTGCCTGAATTATACCGTAATAATAAAAGTGCTAACATTTTTCAATATAAGGTAATGCGCTATAAAAATGACTGCAGATTTTCTATCATCCAATCAATCAATCAATCAATCAATCAATCAATCAATCAATCAATCAATCAATCAATATCCTCATTGTCACTCTTTTCTAGCGACAGAGCTAACAGTTTTTGTGTTTTTTTTACACCAAAATCCGCAAAGTATTTATTTTCTACAGTGTCCAACGCATCCAGCCACTCACTGGACACATACATATAAAAACAACAAAAACAGCAGCAGTCACTCAACACAATTCAAAATAAATGACTTACTTACATTAACATAAAAACAAAATGCTTCAGTAAAAACAAATACAATGCCCCAATAGAAACAGTTTCCCAATCCTTTAAAATGGCCTGAAATTCCCCCAAAAGGGATCAGCTGACCTCAGATCCTTCTGTAGGTTATTCCATACCATCAAAATAACAATGGTACCGTTTTTACAAATGTTCCGGCAAAATTCTAGCGACAGAGCTACCAGTTTTGTTTTGTTTTTTTATGCCAAAATCCGCAAGATCTATCTTTTCTACAGAGTACTGCGCATCCAGCCACTTACTGGACACATACATATAAAAACAACAGAACCAGCAGCAGTCACACACCACAATTCAAAATAAATTACTTACATATATTAACAATGTATACAATGTTTCAGTAAAAACAAATAACATGCTCAATAGAAACAGTTCCTCGATCCTTTAAAATATCCTGAAATTCCCCCAAAGGGATAATCTCAGGTAACCTCAGATCCTTCTGTAAGTTATTTCATACCGTCAAAATAACAGTCGTACCGTTTTTACTGTAAAAACCCTCATAATTGTTACAGCACAATTCTAGAAACAGAGCTACCAGTTTTGTTTTGTTTTTTATACCAAAATCTGCAAATTCTTTTCTACAGAGTACTACGCATCCAGCCACTCACTGGACACATACATATATATATATATATATATATATATATATATATATATATATATATATATATATATATATATATATATATATATATATATATATATATATATATATATATATATTTATATATATATTTATATATATATATATATATATATATATATAGAAACCCTCATAATTGTTACAGCACAATTGTAGCGACATAGCTACCATTTAGTTTTTTACACCAAATTCCGGAAAAAAAAAAAATGTCTACAGTGCACTGCGCATCCAGCCACTCACTGGACATATACATATAAAAAATTTTAAAAAACTGCAGCAGTCACTCACCACAATTCAAAATAAACGACTTATATATATTTACACAAAAACAAAATGTTTCAGTAAAAACAAACACAATGCCCAAAAGAAACAGTTTCTCGATCCTTTAAAATGGCCTGAAATTCCCCCAAAGGGTTAATCTCAGGTAACCTCAGATCCTTCTGTAAGTTATTCCATACCGTCAAAATACCAGTGGTACCACAATTCTAGCGACAGAGCTACCAGTTTTTTTTTTTACACAAAAATCTGCTATTTATTTTTTCTACAGTGTACTACACATCCAACCACTCACTGGACACACACACACACATACATATATATATATATATATATATATATATATATATATATATATATATATATATATATATATATATATATATATATATATATATATATACATATATATATATACAAACCCCGTTTCCATATGAGTTGGGAAATTGTGTTAGATGTAAATATAAACGGAATACAATGATTTGCAAATCCTTTTCAACCCATATTCAATTGAATGCACTACAAAGACAACATATTTGATGTTCAAACTCATAAACTTTATTTTTTTTTTGCAAATAATAATTAACTTAGAATTTCATGGCTGCAACACGTGCCAAAGTAGTTGGGAAAGGGCATGTTCACCACTGTGTTACATGGCCTTTCCTTTCAACAACACTCAGTAAACGTTTGTGAACTGAGGAGACACATTTTTGAAGCTTCTCAGGTGGAATTCTTTCCCATTCTTGCTTGATGTACAGCTTAAGTTGTTCAACAGTCCGGGGGTCTCCCTTGTGCTATTTTAGGCTTCACATTTTCAATGGGAGACAGGTCTGGACTACAGGCAGGCCAGTCTAGTACCCGCACTCTTTTACTATGAAGCCATGTTGATGTAACACGTGGCTTGGCAGTGTCTTGCTGAAATAAGCAGGGGCGTCCATGGTAACGTTGCTTGGATGGTAACATATGTTGCTCCAAAACCTGTACGTACCTTTCAGCATTAATGGCGCCTTCACAGATGTGTAAGTTACCCATGTCTTGGGCACTAATACACCCCCATACCATCACACATGCTGGCATTTTAACTTTGCGCCTATAACAATCCGGATGGTTCTTTTCGTCAGACCACAGAACACTTTTCCACTTTGTATCAGTCCATCTTAGATGAGTTCAGGCCCAACGAAGCCGACGGCGTTTGTGGGTGTTGTTGATAAACGGTTTTCGCCTTGCATAGGAGAGTTTTAACTTGCACTTACAGATGTAGCGACCAACTGTAGTTACTGACAGTGGGTTTCTGAAGTGTTCCTGAGCCCATGTGGTGATATCCTTTACACACTGATGTCGCTTGTTGATGCAGTACAACCTGAGGGATCTTAGCTGCTTACGTGCAGTGATTTCTCCAGATTCTCTGAACCCTTTGATGATATTACGGAGCGTAGATGGTGAAATCCCTAAATTCCTTGCAATAGCTGGTTGAGAAAGGTTTTTCTTAAACTGTTCAACAATTTGCTCACGCATTTGTTGACAAAGTGGTGACCCTCGCCCCATCCTTGTTTGTGAATGACTGAGCATTTCATGGAATCTACTTTTATACCCAATCATGGCACCCACCTGTTCCCAATTTGCCTGTTCACCTGTGGGATGTTCCAAATAAGTGTTTGATGAGCATTCCTCAACTTTATCAGTATTTATTGCCACCTTTCCCAACTTCTTTGTCCTGTGTTGCTGGCATCAAATTCTAAAGTTAATGATTATTTGCAAAAACAAATTTTTTTATCAGTTTGAACATCAAATATGTTGTCTTTGTAGCATATTCAACTGAATATGGGTTGAAAATGATTTGCAAATCATTGTATTCCGTTTATATTTACATCTAACACAATTTCCCAACTCATATGGAAACGGGGTTTGTATATAAAACCAACAAATACAGCAGCAGTCGCACCCCACAATTAAAAATAAACGACTTACATATATTATCATAAAAAGAATGTATACAATGTTTCAGTAAAAACAAACACAATGCCCAATAGAAACAGTTTCTCGATCCTTTAAAATGGCCTGAAATTCCCCCAAAGGGATTATCTCAGGTAACCTCAGATCCTTCTGTAAGTTATTCCATACCGTCAAAATAACAGTGTTACCGTTTTTAATGTAAAAAAACATCGTAAATGTTACAGCAAAATTCTAGCGACATTGCTACCATTTTGTTTTTTACACCAAATTCCGGAAAAAAAAAAATGTCTACAGTGTACTGCGCATCCAGCCACTCACTGGACATATACATATAAAAACAACAGAGACAGCAGCAGGCACACACCACAATTCAAAATAAACGACGTATATATATTAACATAAAAACAAAATGTTTCCGTAAAAACAAACACAATGCCCAATAGAAACAGTTTCTCGATCCTTTAAAATGGCCTGAAATTCCCCCAAAGGGATCATCTCAGGTAACCTCAGATCCTTCTGTAAGTTATTCTATACCGTCAAAATAACAGTGGTACCGTTTTTACTGTAGAAACCCTACATAATTGTTACAGCACAATTCTAGCGACAGAGCTACCAGTTTTGTTTTTTTACACAAAAATCTGCTATTTATTTTTTCTACAGTGTACTACACATCCAGCCACTCACTGGACACACACACACACATATATATATATATATATATATATATATATATATATATATATATATATATATATATATATATATATATATATATATATATATATATATATATATATATATATATATATATATATATATATATATATACATACACACACATATATAAAACCAACATATACAGCAGCAGTCGCACCCCACAATTAAAAATAAATGACTTAGATATATTATCATAAAAAGAATGTATACAATGTTTCAGTAAAAACAAACACAATGCCCAAAAGAAACAGTTTCTCGATCCTTTAAATTGGCCTGAAATTCCCCCAAAGGGATCAGCTCAGGTAACCTCAGATCCTTCTGTAAGTTATTCTATACCGTCAAAATACCAGTGGTACCGTTTTACTGTACAAACCCTCAGGGGCGGATTAAGAAATTTTGGCCCCCTGGGCCTGACATGGTCTTGGCCCCTCAACCCCCCGCGCGTGTGGGCGCACACACACGCACGCACTATGCAAGAAATACTGTATACTGTGAACAGACATGCACACTGTACTGTACAGAAGAGTGCACATACTGCACACACACTATTAGGTATACCACACAGACACTGACAAGCACAGGTTTCACACAGACACAGGGGGAGGGGATAAATGGCCTAAAAATAAACATTTTTGAAAATGATTACGCCCACTTCAGTGATGGTGCATTGGGTCATTTGAGAGATATTATGTATTGGAAGTTGGTAGCTATCATGAAATAAACCCCCCAACCCACCCAAAAAACTAAATCGGACATGATTTTTGCCCCCTTTTCCTCCCTTCTATCATTAAAAATAAAATAATATCTTAGGAAAACACATTGGCATAACGGCAGCTGTGCAGCAAATTGAGGCTCAAAGTCTGTATCTATTTGTGGTTAAGCTTGAGGAGAAGGAGAAAGGTAAAATGATAACATGCATCGGAGAGCACCACAAAGAAAGGTGTAGGCCAGTTCATGGTACAAGGGCTGCATGCAGGTCAAGATAGCCCATTTCCAAGAATGCTATAGTGGCTGGACAGGCACTGGACATGTCCTGAACTCAGTGTCAGACGTGGCTGCCGAATACTTGGATGAAGTGAAGCAGCTGACAGATCTCATGCTGCCCCATCTGAAGACTGTCCTGGCCAGGCAGAGGATGGATGAGGAGACCTTCCCAATGGACCCTGTCAGTGAACAGGCTAGTAACATTGATGGCACCCCTGTGCACAACATTGGGATGGAGAGACAATGTGGCAAGGTGGACTACAAACTGAAGAAGTTGGGCACACTGAACGCAGTCAATAGGTCAATAATTTTACAGAAGAGCCAGGAGCTTCAGAGGTTTCAAGGCAGCAGCACAAGCAAAAAGGGAGGTTGAACTCAACTGGAGTAAATTCATGAAGGCAAAATTCGAGAGTAGGGCAGATGAGAAACAAGAGATGGCTCAAAGAAAGGAGAGTAAGAGACTAGACATGCTGGACACACTGAAATCTTTTGATGGCCCCTTCACGATAGTGGGGAAGTTGAAAAGTTCCTTGTGGATGAAAGTCTGCACAAGAATGCAAAGCTGCAGAGAATGAAGCTTGAGGTTCAGTTTGCCAGAGAAAGCACCAAGCTTCTGCCTAAAGTCAATCCTATCTTCACAATCCAGGTGACACTTCCCAGAAATGGCAAAAGTGCAATTCTCCAAGTCATAATGGATACTTAGAATTTTATGGTGGTGGTAAGTATTCATGAAAACAGGTAGCCTAACATTAGTGAATGGGTGAATTCTGGAAATAACCTAAAAATCTTACACAGTGCACCTTTAAGCAAGGGGTTTCTTTCGTGCTTTCAATTTTGCAAAATCATCCACCACATCATTGAAGTCCAACTCTCTTGTCAGCTCACTCTCAATTGCCATTAGAGATAACGCATTTAATCTTTTCTGAGTCATTCTTGTGCGCAGCTCATTTTTTACTCTTGACAAAAGAGAGAATGAGCGTTCTCCCTCACAGTTACTGACCGGTAGAGTGAGAAAAATCTGTAGCGCAATGTATGTATTAGGAAACGTAGGCTGTAGTCCAAAATGTATTATTGTTTTGAGCAGTCCTGAAGGGGTCCTCTCCTCATCAGTGTTGTTGAGCTGTATAAAAGATTTGAACTGTATAAGCTCCTGTCCAAGACTTTCATTGAGGTCAGATGGGTATGATTCAGTGAGAATCTTGGCCTTGTGAAGGACTGAAGCATTGGACTCTGTATCCAAAGAGAAAAGGACACTGAACAAATTGTTCAGATGTTTGTAGGCCTCCAGACGGTGATTAAGGCTTGAACTCAGTTGATCAATAGAGGCAATAAATGTCTCTATTTGAAACAGTTGCCTTCCCTCAAGCACAACATCTGGGGATGCTGATTCATCAGCAAACTTTTTACGTTTCCTTGTCCGTTCAGCCCTGTAAGATGGGGTGCCACCCAACATGTTTAAGGCTTTCTGCTCAAAATGATCAAATAGATCTCTTTGGGAGAGAACAAAGGTGCGCAGAGATTCCAGCAATCTAACTGCTGTACCAAGGTCCATGTCTGCTTTTTGAAGTTGCAGACTTGTGGCCTGAAATCTGGACAGAACAGTGTCCCAAAAGCCTGCCATGAAGGCCATCTCAAGTGAATCCAGCTTCCGCACTAGACTGTCAGCTTCAGTTCGTGTGTCTCGTTTCTCTGTGTCATCAGTGGAAATAACCTGTAGTGCTGCTTTTATTTTACTGTAGTTCTGCCACAGTGCTTTGGTAGATTCTGCACGGCAACTCCAACGCGTGTTGGATAAAGCTTTAAGTGTGAGATCTATGTTGGAATTGCCAAATACCCTGTCCCATCGGTGTGTGGATGCAGTTGTGAAGTTGTAAATAGACTGAATCAAGTCAAAATACTTAGAGACTTCATTTCCACATCTGTCAATGCTGTTGACTCCCACCAAATTCAAAGAGTGAGCTGCACATGGAATATAGTGTATTAATGGGTTGCTTTTCTTTAAGTGAGCCTGCAACCCATTATACCTCCCTGACATGTTGCTGGCATTATCATAAGCCTGCCCCCTGCAATTTGACAGCTCTAACCCTAGATTTTCCAACACAGACATGACACAGTTAGCCAAACTTTCACCTGTATGGCTAGTAATGGGCTCAAAACCCACAAAGCGTTCAACAACACTGCCCTCTTTGCTAACAAAACGGAATATGAATGTCAATTGGTCCACATGAGATAAATCTGGGGTTGAATCCACAATGATAGAGTAGTATTTGCTTGCTTGCAGTTCATCTGCTATAGCCTGTTTGGTTTTTGCACCCATCAATTCAATGAATTCCTCACAAATGGTGGAGGACAGATATGAGGTATTACCTCGACCCATCTGCCCAAACTTTCTGATGTGATCCTTTAGAAAGGGATCAAATTCAGCCAGGACCTCCAGAATACCAAGGTAGTTCCCATTGAGAGGAGACCCTAACGATTCATTTTTACCCCTAAATGCAAGGCCCCTTTCTGCAAGGAATTTAATGACTGCAACAACTCTTTGTAACACCTGCCTCCAATAGCTGCTCTCTGCCTGAAACTGTTTGAACAGGTCTGCATCAACTGTGGCACCTTTGGCGCGGTTCAAGACTGCTTGCATGCAGGTTATGTGCTCAGCACTTCGCTCATGTTCACCAAATCTTTCTGAGTGTTTCCAATCACAATAGCCTGTCACAAAAGAATGCGTTTTTGGGGAAAACAGTTTGCATGCAAAGCAGTAAACATTACCAGTAGAGGGAGAGTACATCAGCCACTCTCTTTGTACTCGTTGTCCATTGGGCAAGTGTGAAGTAAAATGTTCATTGTTTAGGCATCGGGTTTTGCCTCCTAGCCCACTGTTCCTCACAGAAGCTGGATAATGGCTGTGACGGTTGTGAAATGATTTTGCACCTCTTTGAATAAGAACTTCCTTCATTGACTCAGTGAGGGTCTCAGCCCATTTAGCGGGATCACTAGGTAGAGTTGTCACTGTAGATGGTGTTGAAGAAAGATTCAGCTCATTTTCTATGCTGTCCAGAGGTGCAGTGACCTCACATTCATCCGAGCAACTGGCTACTGCTGAATTGGTTGAATCATAAGCATCAGAAGCATTTGGTTCAGTGTCTACACTTGTAGTGGTCTCAGGATCTTGGGAGCTACATGCTAGCTCAGGTGCATTGCTAACCTTAGCTGAATTTGCAGTAGCATTTATAGAATTGCTTTCAGCAGATGTCTTTGTACTGAAGAAGCTGGAGATATTTGGAACACTCTCAAGTAAAACTGATTCCTTTTTTTTCTTTTCTTGCTGAATTTTTTTTCTAGCTCCTCCACTTAAACGTTTATGATCCATATTTCCCTTCTTTCTTTGCACATTGGCTCTTTGCCTATCACAACAGATAAACCAACTATGTGTGTGTGTGTGTGTGTGTGTGTGTGTGTGTGTGTGTGTGAGTTTGTTTGTGTGTTTATGATCGGTGCTGCTTCCTTCAAGTGTGTGAGGTGATTTAGAAAACTAGCAACCCAGCATCAACACTCCAAAGCAGAGAATAACAGCTTACTAGCATAGACAATTGAGAGCAGAGAATCAACTGATTCGTCTGATAGACAGCAGGAGAGCAGAGTGGTCAGTGATGATCGAATCAAGAAAATGTCTAAATGGCAAGGGAACAGACTGATTTGTACTGAGGAGAAAGAGAGAGAGAGCCAATTACAGTGAAATATATTCCAAAAGAGCCAAGTGACTAGCTGAAGGCAGGGACAAATGCCTTGGAGTGACCAACAAGAGTGCAAAGTACCAAATGGCAAAATGTGGAAAGACCAACAGGCAGATCTGCTTTTACCTCTTATCTTCACAACCAAAAAGTTGCTAAATGATGTTTTCAGTCGCTAGCCAGGTATGGCCAAAAGACGCGAAATCTAGCGGCAAAGTCGGTCAATCACACTGACAGTGAAACAAATATTTTGAAAAGATAATAATTGTACACCTTTGTGCACTTTAGTCTTCTATCTAAATATTTTCACAAAGGACACCAAGGCAGCTTGCTAGCTATGATGGGAGCAACAATGTCTGATAGACAGCAGGAGAGCAGAGTGGTCAGTGATGATCCAATCAAGAAAATGTCTAAATGGCAAGGGAACAGACTGATTTGTACTGAGGAGAAAGAGAGAGCCAAGTACAGTTAAATATATTCCAGAGCCAAGTGACTAACTGAAGGCAAAGACAACAGCCAGATACCTTAGCAGAGACCAACAAGAATTCAAAGTACCTAATAGCAAGATGGCGAGACCAACACAATAAATTGTATTAGGATTTAATTTATTAACGTTAATCTTAACAGCCAAAAAGTTGCTGAATAATGTTTGTAGTCGCTAGCCAGGTATGCCCAAAACAAGAGTCGCTAAACCTAGCAGCAAAGTTGCTTAATTGCAACACACTCTAGGATTCAGGGGAATTAAGGATAATAAAGATATTAATTGTACAACTTTTTGTACTTTTTTTCTAGTTTTTTGAGTCGCCAGCCATGTATGGCCAAAAGTCGCTAATTGAATGCCAAAGTTGCTTAATCGCCAACACACTGGGACTCACTGAAGGACTGACTGAATAAAAAAGATAATTAAGATAATTGTGTACTTTTCTCTTCTGATATTTTCTCTAAGGACCCCAAGCTATCTGCAAGCAGCAATAATGTCTGACAGACAGGAGAGCAGAGTGGTCAGTGATGAATGGCAAGGGAACAGGCTGATTTGTACTGAGGAGAAAGAGAGAGAGAGAGCCAATTACAGTGAAATATATTCCAAAAGAGCCAAGTGACTAGCTGAAGGCAGGGACAAATGCCTTGGAGTGACCAAGAAGAGTGCAAAGTACCAAATGGCAAAATGTGGGAAGACCAACAGGAAGATCTGCTTTTACCACTTATCTTCACAACCAAAAAGTCGCTAAATGATGTTTTTAGTCGCTAGCCAGGTATGGCCAAAAGACGCGAAATCTAGCGGCAAAGTCGGTCAATCACACAGTGAAACAAATAATTTTAAAAAGATAGTAATCGTACAATGTCTTGTACTTTTGTCTTCTTTCTTAATATTTCTCAAAGGACACCAAAATGTCGCTATCTGCAGGCAGCTTGCTAGCTATGATGGCAGCAACAATGTACCTTAGAGTGACTGACCAACAAGAGCTCAAAGTACCTAATGGCAAAATGTGGAGAGACAGACACAATAAATTGCATTAAGATGAAGAGAACTGTTGCTATTATTAATCTTAACATCAACCAGAAAGTCGCTAAATGTCACCAGCCAGGTATGGCCAAAAGTCGCTTAATTGGCCACACACAGTAACAGAGAAACTAACAAAAAAAAGATCATAAAGATAATAGTTGTACAACTGTGTGTACTTTTGTCTTCTTTCTAAATATTTTCCCAAAGGACACCAAAATGTTGCTATCTGCAGGCGGGAGCGTGCCTATGTTCCCCGGGTCCTATGTTCCCCGGGTCCTATGTTCCCCGGTTGTTCCTGGGTCTTTGTATGCGACCGGGGAACTTAGGACCCTTTTTCTAAAAAAGGGTCCTATGTTCCCTGCATTGTATCTGGCGAAATTGCGAAATTGTGCCCTGACCAAAACCATCCCTAAACCTAACCTGTCACAGGGCGTTGTGGAGCACTTTTTTTTGGCGAAATTGTGCCCTGACCAAAACTATCCCTAAACCTAACCTGTCACAGGGCGTTGTGGAGCACTTTTTTGGCGAAATTGTGCCCTGACCAAAACCATCCCTAAACCTAACCTGTCACAGGGCGTGCGGCAGCAGATAGAGCAACTCAAACGCGAACTTCCTTCCTTCGACAACTTAAACGCGTCTCTGTCATGCGTGTCTGCGTGCGTCTTACTTAGTCGCGCATTGGAAGCAGCGGGGAACATAGAACCCTTTTCTGGAAAAAGTGTTGTACGTTCCCCGCAGCGGGGAACATAGAACCCTTTTTTTTAAAAAGGGTCCTTAGTTCCCCGGTAGAGGGGAACATAGGACCCGGGTAACATAGGGACGGGGAACATAGGGATGACCCGCTGCAGGCAGCTTGCTAGCTATGATGGCAGCAACGATGTCTGCCAGACAGGAGAGAGTGGTCAGTGACGATCGAATCGAGAAAATGACAAAATGGGTCAAAGACCAAAAAGTTATTAACTGACAGCAGTGACAAATGTCAGACTGTAAACTTTCTCGAAAGAAAAGGACAAAATGGGAAGATGCTGATAATAACAGCAAAATGGAAAATATAAGAATTTCCAAGTAATGCTCAACTCAAGTGTGTGTGTGTGTGTGTGTGCGCGCGTTAAACTTCTTGTTGAATGATTTCAAATTATCTCTGAGTCTGAACTGAGGGAAAGGAAACCAAATTTTGAGCAGTCTCTCACGAGTTCAAAATACCAAATGAGGAGATTCTAAAAGAACAGACCGGTTTATGAAAGACTTGATGGGGGAGGGGCACAGCTAAGAATACTTGAGTGAGATTCTGTGATCCAAATTCGAGATAGAGCTTTTTGATAATGATAATTTGTCAGAGTAAGGTTGTGTAATCAAAATTTGAGAATGAGCTTTGTCAATCAATCAAGAATATTTGCATTAAGTTCTGTGATCAAAATTCAGAAACAACCTTTAATAATTGATAAAGAATATGTGAGTGAGGTTGTGTGATCCATCCAATTTGAGAATTAGCTTTGATAATAATGATTGAGAGCCTCTGGCCCTCTGTGGATCATGGCCGCGGGGCCAATTTTGCCTGGCCCCTTGGGGCCTCTGTGGGTCGTGGCCGCGGGGCCAAGTTGGCCTGGCCCCTTGGGGCCTCTGACCCTCTATGGATCGGGGCCAAGTTGGCCTGACCCCTCGGGGCCTCTGGCCCTCTATGGATCATGGCCGCGGGGCCAAGTTGGCCTGACCCCTTAGGACCTCAGGCCCTCTGTGGGTCGCGGCCGCGGGGCCAAGTTGACCTGGCCCCTTGGGGCCTCTTACCCTCTATGGATCGTGGCCGCGGGGCCAAGTTGACCTGGCCCCTTGGGGCCTCTGGCCTTCTGTGGCTCGCGGCCGCGGGGCCAAGTTGGCCTGGCCCTTTGGGGCCTCTGGCCTTCTGTGGGTCGTGGCCGCGGGGCCAAGTTGGCCTGGCCCCTTGGGGCCTCTGACCGTCTATGGATCGTGGCCGCGGGGCCAAGTTGACCTGGCCCCCTGGGGCCTCTGACCCTCTATGGATCGTGGCCGCGGGGCCAAGTTGGCCTGGCCCCTTGGGGCCTCTGACCGTCTATGGATCATGGCCGCGGGGCCATGTTGGCCTGGCCCCTTGGGGCCTCTGGCCCTCTGTGGGTCGCGGCCGCGGGGCCAAGTTGACCTGGCCCCTTGGGGCCTCTTACCCTCTATGGATCATGGCCGCGGGGCCAAGTTGGCCTGGCCCCTTGGGGCTTAAGATTATTATTTTTGCAAAAGTAGTTTTGCTTGGGTCGCGGCCGCGGGGCCAAGTTGGCCTGGCCCCTTGGGGCCTCTGGCCCCCTGGGCCTGGGCCCGGTAGGCCCGGTCATTAATCCACCTATGCAAACCCTACATAATTGTTACAGCACAATTCTAGCGACAGAGCTACCAGTTGTTTTTTTTTTACACAAAAATCTGCTATTTATTTTTTCTACAGTGTACTACACATCCAACCACTCACTGGACACACACACACACACATATATATATATATATATATATATATATATATATATATATATATATATATATATATATATATATATATATATATATATATATATATATATATATATATATATATAAAACCAACATATACAGCAGCAGTCGCACCCCACAATTAAAAATAAATGACTTAGATATATTATCATAAAAAGAATGTATACAATGTTTCAGTAAAAACAAACACAATGCCCAAAAGAAACAGTTTCTCGATCCTTTAAAATGGCCTGAAATTCCCCCAAAGGGATCATCTCAGGTAACCTCAGATCCTTCTGTAAGTTATTCCATACTGTCAAAGTAACAGTGGTACCGTTTTTACTGTAAAACCATCATAAATTCTAGCGACAGAGCTACCAGTTTGTTTGTTTTAATACATTTTTTTCCAACAGTGTACTTACTACGCATCCAGCCACTCACTGGACACTTCATTAGGCACACCTGCTCAATATAGAAGCTGTGTAAAAACAACACAATCTGCAGAAAATGGTCTTGCCGCGGTCAAAAAAAACAACTTTCCAACTTTGTCAATATCGGGAGTGCTTCGTCCACACGCACGTATGTCCCGGAGGATGCCTGAGCGGAGAACACTTGTTACACAACGGAAGACGCCTGGTGGAACTCACCCCGTTAGCGGCGCAGCATCAAGTAGTCGTGCGGCAGAAGGAGCTCCTTGCGCGGCGTGCTTGCATCCCTCGCATCGGGGGGCGGGCTCCGCGTTGACGCCAGGAAACGCTCTCACACGGGCGGACACACGGACGCCCCACAGGCGTGCGGTCACTGCGGGGAGTAAAGCACCGCGGTGGGCAGGCAGGCTCTGACGGGGGCAAGTGAGTCCATTTCGCCTGCGTTGGCTTTGCCCAAGTGCGGAGGGGAAGGGAGGGGGGAGTGGCTCTCTGGATGGGGAGGGGGAGGGGCGTGGACGCAACAGTGGGTGCGGATGACGTCTTTTTCCTTGGTGCTCTGAAGTTCACGCCAGGCGAGGCGTGGACACCTTTAGAGTTTTATTTGAATTATTATTATTATTATTTTTTTGCACATTTGCATTTTTCAGCTGCGGTGAGTACCCGGCCCGTAATACACTTTTCCACCACTTGTGGCAGTAATGCATCTGTCGGTTGACCGAGTGACGCGTGACACGCTCGGAAGAAATCCGGAGCAAAAATGATGAATAACTGGATGTGAATTCCGGTTGCGTGACGATACCGGATAGAAATGACATCGATTTGGCCGAGGATTGAGCTTTTAGTACCTACTAGAGATGCGCGGATAGGCAATTATTTTATCCGCAACCGCATCACAAAAGTCGTCATCCACCCGCCATCCACCCGAACTAACATTTTATCAAAACCCCAACCGCCCGCCACCCACCCGTTGTTATATATCTAATATAGACGATGCAAGGCATTAGTGAGGTTAGAAAGGTTTGCCTGTTAAAGAAAGGAGACTGATCCAATGCAGCAGAGACATTCAATGCGTGCCACGCATTAATATCTCTTGGCCACGCATTAGAGTCTAAGAGATATTAATGCGTGATAATATTATTTATCATTATTATAATATTATTGTCATTTCCATTAAGAAAGTGTTGACTATTATTGTTATTTTTTTCCCCTGGTCTTTAGTATTCCCTTTTTTAGTTTGTCGCGTACCACGTTTGCTGCTGGCGTTGCCATCTTTTTATTTTTTTCTTCTTCTTCTGTTGTGGTGTGCTGTGTCACGCCAAATTTCTTCCCCCTACAAAAACCTCCCCCCTACCCCCATTTGCTTCTGTTGTCATGTTTCCTCTTACGTCATTGACGTACGTACGTCAGGATACTTCGTCTTTGACAGCTGCTGGAATCTGAAGAAATCGATTATTGTTTTTTTTTGTACAGGCGCGAAACAGGACAGTCGCGTGCCGGTTAAGGACCCCCGGCAACTTTGTGACTTTATTGGACGCAGCCCCGGAAGTAAATGGGTGTGGGGTGGGGGGGTGGGGGGGATTTTGTAGGGGGGAAGAAATTTGGTGTGACAGCTGCAGCAGTGCCTGATGAATAATTGCCTGTTTCAAAGAGTGCTGCTCGTTTTTCGTATGTGGGTAACAACATTTAACTATGTATATATATTTCCGAATTGGTTCAACCGCCACCCGCCCGAATCTATTTAAAATCTATTTTTTTCGTCCTGCATCCGCCCGACCCGCGGATTACCCGCGGACTCCGCGGTTGTGTCCGCAAACCGCGCATCTCTAGTACCTACTAAGGGTGTGGGAAACAATCGATTCGAATTCGAACCGCGATTCTTACGCTGTGCGATTCAGAATCGATTCTCATTTTTAAAAAAACGATTTTTATTTTATTTATTTATTTATTTATTTAAATTTGTTTTTCATTTTAAAAACTTTTTTTTTTATTAATCAATCCAACAAAACAATACACAGCAATACCATAACAATGGAATCCAATTCCAAAACCAAACCCGACCCAGCAACACTCAGAGCTGCAATAAACAGAGCAATTGAGAGGAGACACAAACACGACACAGAACAAACCAAAAGTAGTGAAACAAAAATGAATATAATCAACAACAGTATCAATATTAGTTACAATGTCAAAATAGAAGTGATTAAAAATCCCTCATTGACATTATCATTAGACATTTATAAAAAAAAATAAAAAAAAGAACAATAGTGTCTTACACTTGCATCGCATCTCATAAGCTTGACAACACACTGTGTCCAATATTTTCACAAAGATAAAATAAGTCATGTTTTTGGTTCATTTAATAGTTAAAACACATGTACATTATTGCAATCAGTTGATAAAACATTGTCCTTTACAATTATAAAAGCTTTTTACAAAAATCTACTACTCTGCTTGCATGTCAGCAGACTGGGGTAGATCCTGCTGAAATCTATGTATTGAATGAATAGAGAATCCTTTGAATCGGGAAAAAAATCGTTTTTGAATCGAGAATCGTGTTGAATTGAAAAAAAAAAAAAATCGCCTTTGAATCGAATCGTGACCCCAAGAATCGATATTGAATTGAATCGTGGGACACCCAAAGATTCACAGCCCTAGTACCTACACTACATTGCAAAAAGTATTTGGCCACCTGCCTTTACTCACGTATCAACTTGAAGTGCCATCCCATGGATTTGTCCAAAATATTTTGGTATCCTGGAGCATTCAAAGTTCCTTTCACTGGATCTAAGGGCCCAAGCCCAACTCCTGGAAAAACAAACCCACACCATAATTCCTCCTCCACCAAATTTCACACTCACACAATGCAGTCCGAAATGTAGCGTTCTCCTGGCAACCTCCAAACCCAGACTGGTCCATCAGATTGCCAGATGGAAAAGCGTGACTCCATCCATCCATCCATCCATCCATCCATTTTCTACCGCTTGTCCCTTTTGGGGTCGCGGGGGGTGCTGGAGCCTATCTCAGCTGCATTCGGGCGGAAGGCGGGGTACACCCTGGACAAGTTGCCACCTCATCACAGGGCCAACACGGATACACATCAGTCCAAAGAAGGCGTCTCCACTGCTCTATAGTCCAGTGGCGACGTGCTTTACACCACTGCATCCCACGCTTTGCATTGGACTTGGTGATGTATGGCTTAGATGCAGCTGCTCCGCCATGAAACCCATTCCATGAAGCCCTCTGCGTACTGTACGTGGGCTAATTGGAAGGTCACATGAAGTTTGGAGCGCTGTAGCAACTGACTGTGCAGGAAGTCTTTGCACTATGCGCTTCAGCATCCGCCGACCCCTCTCTGTCAGTTTACGTGGCCTACCACTTGGTTGCTGTTGTTCCCAAACGCTTCACTTTTCTTACAGTAAAGTTGACTTTGGAATATTTAGGAGCAAGGAAATTTCACGACTGGATTTGTTGCACATTTGGCATCCTATGACAGTTCCATGCTAGAAATCACTGAGAGCGGCCCATTCTTTTACAAATGTTTGTAGAAACATTCTTCATGCCTAAGTGCTTGATTTTATACACCGGGCCGAGTGATTAGGACACCTGATTCTCATCATTTGGATGGGTGGCCAAATACTTTTGGCAATATAGTGTATGTGTCAAAGTCAAGGCCCGCGGGCCACATCCGGCCCGCGAATGAATTATCTGTGGCCCCCGGGTGTCATACGTAGATGAGCGGTGCATCATGGGAGACGTCGGAAGTTGTAGTGACTTTAGGGATGCAGATTAAGGAGGTTGGAGCGTGTGGTAACAAGGGGGAATTTATTAATTAAACGTACAAAAAGCGAGAGCAACGGGGAAGTGCTCTGACTAAAAAGGCTATGACGAAACAAACACAATGCAAAACACTTACAGGGAATGTGGAGTTGACGGCGTCCGCACAGTTCGAGTTGCTTGCATTAAGCGTCCAAAAGGTCCGTCTACGGTCATCAGAGGGTCAAGAATAGTAGCATCAACAAAGTCCCGACAAAAATGGTGGCTCACACTCAACTTAAATAGAACTGATTGCAAACAGAAAACCGGTGAGGGGAAGTGCTCTGTGACAAAGATGTGTGAAGCGGTCACGCAGAAAACACCCACACAACAAGAAGGGTCACCAAAATAAAAGCGCAGGGCAGGAACTAACCAAAAACACTGCAGAACGCCAACAAAAGGGTACGGCTTGGTGTAACCAGCCGTGACAGAATGCTCCCCACCGACAGAACGGATACCAGACGTTCTAGAACAAGAGAAAAAAAACCAAAAAAAAGTCCAAAGTCATGGGAGGGCGGAGGGAGGACAAGGTTGTCTGTCCTCGCAACCAGTGTTGGGACTAACGCGTTACTAAGTAACGCGTTACTGTAACGCCGTTAGTTTCGGCGGTAACTAGTAATCTAACGCGTTATTTTTTTATATACAGTAACTCAGTTACCGTTACTGCATGATGCGTTACTGCGTTATTTTACGTTATTTGTATGTAGTATCGGCTAGAAACTGAAGATCTGAGTGTGTTTTATTGGAGCGCTCCGGTGGAAAAGAAGAGGCGTGCTTTCCCCCACCCACAAAAAGCACGCCTCCCCGCAGGCGTCTGTTACTACATTATATATATACTTGCAGTGTGCATATAACACATATTACATATTGTTATGAAGGTGTCTGTTACTACATTATATATATACTTGCAGTGTGTATATAACACATATTACATATTGTTATGAAGGTGTCTGTTACTACATTATATATATATACTTGCAGTGTGTATATTGTACATATTACATATTGTTATGAAGGTGTCTGTTACTACATTATATATATACTTGCAGTGTGTATATTGTACATATTACATATTGTTATGAAGGTGTCTGTTACTACATTATATATATATACTTGCAGTGTGTATATTGTACATATTACATATTGTTATGAAGGTGTATGTTACTACATTATATATACACTTGCAGTGTGTATATTGTACATATTACATATTGTTATGAAAGGTGTCTGTTACTACATTATATATACACTTGCAGTGTGTATATTGTACATATTACATATTGTTATGAAGGTGTCTGTTACTACATTATATATATACTTGCAGTGTGTATATTGTGCATATTACATATTGTTATGAAGGTGTCTGTTACTACATTATATATATATACTTGCAGTGTGTATAATGTACATATTACATATTGTTATGAAGGTGTCTGTTACTACATTATATATATACTTGCAGTGTTTATATAAAACTTATTACATATTGTTATGAAGGTGTCTGTTACTACATTATATATATATACTTGCAGTGTGTATATTGAGCATATTACATATTGTTATGAAGGTGTCTGTTACTACATTATATATATACTTGCAGTGTGTATATAACACATATTACATATTGTTATGAAGGTGTCTGTTACTACATTATATATATACTTGCAGTGTGTATATAAAACATATTACATATTGTTATGAAGGTGTCTGTTACTACATTATATATATACTTGCAGTGTGTATATTGTGCATATTACATATTGTTATGAAGGTGTCTGTTCCTATATTATACATATACTTGCAGTGTGTATATTGTGCATATTACATATTGTTATGAAGGTGTATGTTACTACATTATATATACACTTGCAGTGTGTATATTGTACATATTACATATTGTTATGAAAGGTGTCTGTTACTACATTATATATACACTTGCAGTGTGTATATTGTACATATTACATATTGTTATGAAGGTGTCTGTTACTACATTATATATATATACTTGCAGTGTGTATAATGTACATATTACATATTGTTATGAAGGTGTCTGTTACTACATTATATATATACTTGCAGTGTTTATATAAAACTTATTACATATTGTTATGAAGGTGTCTGTTACTACATTATATATATATACTTGCAGTGTGTATATTGAGCATATTACATATTGTTATGAAGGTGTCTGTTACTACATTATATATATACTTGCAGTGTGTATATAACACATATTACATATTGTTATGAAGGTGTCTGTTACTACATTATATATATACTTGCAGTGTGTATATAAAACATATTACATATTGTTATGAAGGTGTCTGTTACTACATTATATATATACTTGCAGTGTGTATATTGTGCATATTACATATTGTTATGAAGGTGTCTGTTCCTATATTATACATATACTTGCAGTGTGTATATTGTGCATATTACATATTGTTATGAAGGTGTCTGTTACTACATTATATATATAGTTGCAGTGTGTATATAACACATATTACATATTGTTATGAAGGTGTCTGTTACTACATTATATATATACTTGCAGTGTGTATATAACACATATTACATATTGTTATGAAGGTGTCTGTTACTACATTATATATATACTTGCAGTGTGTATATAACACATATTGCATATTGTTATGAAGGTGTCTGTTACTACATTATATATATATACTTGCAGTGTGTATATTGTACATATTACATATTGTTATGAAGGAGTCTGTTACTACATTATATATATACTTGCAGTGTGTATATTGTACACATTACATATTGTTATGAAGGTGTCTGTTACTACATTATATATATACTTGCAGTGTGTATATTGTACATATTACATATTGTTATGAAGGTGTATGTTACTACATTATATATACACTTGCAGTGTGTATATTGTACATATTACATATTGTTATGAAAGGTGTCTGTTACTACATTATATATATACTTGCAGTGTGTATATTGTGCATATTACATATTGTTATGAAGGTGTCTGTTACTACATTATATATATATACTTGCAGTGTGTATAATGTACATATTACATATTGTTATGAAGGTGTATGTTACTACATTATATATAGACTTGCAGTGTGTATATAAAACTTATTACATATTGTTATGAAGGTGTCTGTTACTACATTATATATATATACTTGCAGTGTGTATATTGTGCATATTACATATTGTTATGAAGGTGTCTGTTACTACATTATATATATACTTGCAGTGTGTATAATGTACATATTACATATTGTTATGAAGGTGTCTGTTACTACATTATATATATACTTGCAGTGTGTATATTGTACATATTACATATTGTTATGAAGGTGTCTGTTACTACATTATATATATACTTGCAGTGTGTATATTGTACATATTACATATTGTTATGAATGTGTCTGTTACTACATTATATATATATACTTGCATTGTGTATAATGTACATATTACATATTGTTATGAAGGTGTCTGTTACTACATTATATATAGACTTGCAGTGTGTATATAAAACTTATTACATATTGTTATGAAGGTGTCTGTTACTACATTATATATATACTTGCAGTGTGTATATTGTACATATTACATATTGTTATGAAGGTGTCTGTTACTACATTTTATATATATATACTTGCAGTGTGTATATTGTGCATATTACATATTGTTATGAAGGTGTCTGTTAATACATTATATATAGACTTGCAGTGTGTATATTGTACATATTACATATTGTTATGAAGGTGTCTGTTACTACATTATATATAGACTTGCAGTGTGTATATTGTACATATGACATATTGTTATGAAAGGTGTCTGTTACTACATTATGTATATACTTGCAGTGTGTATATTGTGCATATTACCTATTGTTATGAAGGTGTCTGTTACTACATTATATATATATATACTTGCAGTGTGTATAATGTACATATTACATATTGTTATAAAGGTGTATGTTACTACATTATATATAGACTTGCAGTGTGTATATAAAACGTATTACATATTGTTATGAAGGTGCCTGTTACTACATTATATATATATACTTGCAGTGTGTATATTGTGCATATTACATATTGTTATGAAGGTGTCTGTTACTACATTATATATATACTTGCAGTGTGTATATTGTACATATTACATATTGTTATGGAGGTGTCTGTTACTACATTATATATATATACTTGCAGTGTGTATAATGTACATATTACATATTGTTATGAAGGTGTCTGTTACTAAATTATATATAGACTTGCAGTGTGTATATAAAACTTATTACATATTGTTATGAAGGTGTCTGTTACTACATTATATATATACTTGCAGTGTGTATATTGTACATATTACATATTGTTATGAAGGTGTCTGTTACTAAATTATATATATATACTTGCAGTGTGTATATTGTGCATATTACATATTGTTATGAAGGTGTCTGTTACTACATTATATATAGACTTGCAGTGTGTATATTGTACATATTACATATTGTTATGAAGGTGTCTGTTACTACATTATATATA
This sequence comes from Entelurus aequoreus, assembly GCF_033978785.1. Taxonomy (NCBI): domain Eukaryota; kingdom Metazoa; phylum Chordata; class Actinopteri; order Syngnathiformes; family Syngnathidae; genus Entelurus; species Entelurus aequoreus. The sequence goes on from NC_084745.1 coordinate 46,842,952, forward strand.
GACTTGCAGTGTGTATATTGTACATATTACATATTGTTATGAAAGGTGTCTGTTACTACATTATATATATACTTGCAGTGTGTATATTGTGCATATTACATATTGTTATGAAGGTGTCTGTTACTACATTATATATAGACTTGCAGTGTGTATATTGTACATATTACATATTGTTATGAAGGTGTCTGTTACTACATTATATATAGACTTGCAGTGTGTATATTGTACATATTACATATTGTTATGAAAGGTGTCTGTTACTACATTATGTATATACTTGCAGTGTGTATATTGTGCATATTACATATTGTTATGAAGGTGTCTGTTACTACATTATATATATATATACTTGCAGTGTGTATAATGTACATATTACATATTGTTATGAAGGTGTATGTTACTACATTATATATAGACTTGCAGTGTGTATATAAAACGTATTACATATTGTTATGAAGGTGTCTGTTACTACATTATATATATATACTTGCAGTGTGTATATTGTGCATATTACATATTGTTATGAAGGTGTCTGTTACTACATTATATATATACTTGCAGTGTGTATATTGTACATATTACATATTGTTATGAAGGTGTCTGTTACTACATTATATATATATACTTGCAGTGTGTATAATGTACATATTACATATTGTTATGAAGGTGTCTGTTACTACATTATATATAGACTTGCAGTGTGTATATAAAACTTATTACATATTGTTATGAAGGTGTCTGTTACTACATTATATATATACTTGCAGTGTGTATATTGTACATATTACATATTGTTATGAAGGTGTCTGTTACTACATTATATATATATACTTGCAGTGTGTATATTGTGCATATTACATATTGTTATGAAGGTGTCTGTTACTACATTATATATAGACTTGCAGTGTGTATATTGTACATATTACATATTGTTATGAAGGTGTCTGTTACTACATTATATATAGACTTGCAGTGTGTATATTGTACATATTACATATTGTTATGAAAGGTGTCTGTTACTACATTATATATATACTTGCAGTGTGTATATTGTGCATATTACATATTGTTATGAAGGTGTCTGTTACTACATTATATATATATACTTGCAGTGTGTATATTGTGCATATTACATATTGTTATGAAGGTGTCTGTTACTACATTATATATAGACTTGCAGTGTGTATATTGTACATATTACATATTGTTATGAAGGTGTCTGTTACTACATTATATATATATATATATATATATATATATATATATATATATATATATATATATATATATATATATATATATATATATATATTTGCAGTGTGTATATTGTACATATTACATATTTTTATGAAGGTGTCTGTTACTACATTATATATAGACTTGCAGTGTGTATATAAAACTGTTTTTTAGAGGGTTTGGAAGGATTTGATATAACTGTTAAATTCGATGAAAATCAACAGTAAGAATACTAGTTCAAAGTGAGTATTTGAGTGGACAAATTGGGCCTGGAGGTCAAAAAGGGTTAAAACTCCTGCTCCAAACAATGTTAAGACATGTTGCTCATTAGGAGGACAACACACAGACATAAACAATCATTGGAATGTTTCATTCATCACGATGGATGGGGCAGTTTTTTTTCTCCCATTGTGGAGAAAGCTATGGGGCTGTAAATATTTCATAATGGCAGACATTGACCTTTCTAGACTCAGTGTCCTCTTTGTGAAGCATCAGTGAGGCTTACAGCTGCAGAGCCTCATAAAGAGAAACCATTAAAAGGTTGTGGTTTCAGCACCTGGGTCAGCGTGCACGGATGTAGCCTCATTAGCAAAGTGTGTGTGTGTGTGTGTGTGCGTGTGTGTGTGCGTGTGTGTGTGTGTGTGTGTGTGTGTGTGTGTGTGCGCGCGTGTGTGTGTTTGCGTGCATTAGGATTGTCCCGATACCAATATTTTATTACCGGTGCCAAAATGTATTTCGATACTTTTCAATACTTTTCTAAATAAAGGGGACCACAAAAACAATCATTATTGTTTTGTTTTTTCACATAACATCTTATGATGCATTAAACATATGTTTCTTATTGCAATCAAAAACTAATTTTGTCATTAAATAAAATAGTGAACATATTAGACAACTTCTCTTTTCGTTGTAAGTAAGCAAACAAAGGCTCCTAATTAGTCTGCTGACATATGCAGTAACATATTGTGTCATTTATCTACCTATTATTTTGTCAAAATTATAAAGGACAAGATGTAAAAATGGATTATTAATCTATTTGTTCATTTACTGTTAATCTGCTTATTTTCCGTTTCAACATGATCTATCTACACTTCTGTTAAAATGTAATAATCACTTATTCTTCTGTTGTTTGATACTTTACATCAGTTTTGGATGATACCCCAAATTTAGGTATCGATCGGATACCAATTAGTTACATGATCATGCATTGGTCATATTCAAAGTCCTCATGTGTCCAGGGACATATTTTTTGACAATAAAAAATATTGATGTAATCATAGTAGTATTGCTTAGATACGCTATTGTACTTGGTATCATTACAGTGGATGTCAGGTGTAGATCCACCCATGGCATTTGTTTACATTGTGACGCCGGTGAGCTATGGTGTGTAGTGAAGCATGTTTAGCTATTCCTAGTCCTGCAGGGATGATACTTGTAAAAAACGCACTTTATTTGTCGCCATGAAGGCGAGGATTAGTGATTTAGAAGTAGCTATAACACTGCCGATTGTGGATGGACATTAGCCGCTAGCTAGCTAGCCATGTCTTAAAGCACCTCTTCCTGTGGGCGTTTTCAGAGTTATAACTTCACCTTTATTGTTAGGTTTTAAGACAAAATGCGCCCGTTCTCCCTTTTCTGTCCACACACTGTGTCTGCTTGTAAGTACTCTGTGATTGTGCGCTGCCGAACACGCTCCTCTGCTCGTAAAACCATCAATGACGCGACGACGTGCCGTCATGCATGTAAAAAAATACAAATACGGCGAACCGGTACCTTTCAAACTGAGTATAGCACCGTTTTTGATTCATTAGTATCGCGATACTATACGAGTAGCGGTATACCTTACAACTTTCTGTCTTGCCTCTGGTGAGGGCGGTCACATTTTTTTCCGCTCCCTTCTTACCCCAGCTTGCTCTCTTGTTTTGTCTTGTCTGAACTTTTTTGTAGCCTCTTTCTTTGCGCTGTCCTCAAATTTTAAACATCAGACATGGAAATGATCAGCTGGACTCTCGACGCAATTGACAAAATCTTTTCGACGAGGAAAAGAGGTTCGGGGGAGTCTGGCTGCCCTGATGGAACCATTGATGCGGGGTACGTGAGAGATTCCTGGGATAAATGGAGAATCATGTGCATCTCAGTCCTTTCCATCAAGGACGTGGAAGACATCTACCTATTTGGAACCGTGATCGCGGGGCACCTGCTGATTGGGCTGGGCATTGCTCTGGTGTATCGTCAAATTCGTAAGACGATGGCAGCCACTCAAGGAGCCCAAAGGCTGTTCGTCGCAATGGAAGGTTTGGGCTGTGGGATCACAGACGGTGGCGATTTCTGAACTGAATCGCAAGATGGATCACATCATGGAGAAGCTTGCTGAAAAGGAAAATTGAATATGAGAGCAGCCAGCATGGACGAATAGAACAGACAAGTCATTGTTTTGTCTGCTCGCGGAAAACAAACACCCTAATCTACGATTTCACTCCCTCGAATGGCCTTGACGCTGCAACAACAGGAGCAGGCTGTTCTGAAAACACCCCCGAGGACACCTCAATGATGGACGCTTTTGACCTCCCTCCCTCCTCAACGACACCTGGAGTCGAACTTTTGCTTGCATGCAGATCGGTCTCAGTCTATGAACATTACATCATCACACCCAAGACAATGGGCACATACACACGCAGCCCCCTCCCCCACCTCACGCCTTCACCACCGCTTGTTTCCCCTCGGGGTGATGGACGGCTGGCAGCGCTTCATAGCAGCAGCCGCCCTCCAGGGCCCCCAACTCCCCGTCCCTCTGTTGCGAGTTGTCGTGATTAAATGTAACGTGTTTATGTATGCATTGCATGGAGGTTTTTTCCCACTCCAGACTAGACCCCCTTAGGAGCCCAGTCTAGATTGTATTTTTTTACTCATCTTCTTCCCCAGCGTTTTACCTTTTTCTTATCTTTTACGGGGCGCCTTTGGCGACCCATCAGCGTTCCTGTTCTGTAACGCAGTACACTGTTTGTTTGTCTAATCTTGAACGGGTTTGTGCTGAAAATATGCGTTTGTAGTTTCGTTGTAGTTGTGCAATGACAATAAAGTCCTATCCTATCCTAACCCTAATGCGGTATATGGTTTTTACTACTCTTTAAAAGACAGGTATTACCCAATGATCCAAGTCTCCCCTTAGCAATTATTTTAAAATGCATTAAAAGGTAAATTTTCAGTGATATTATGGTAAAATAAAGTATGAATATAAAAGTACATTTTATATTCTATTTTCAGTTTACAAAATGACCAGAAACAGAAGTCCCCTGTTTGTTTTAGTCGGATGGTCCCCTATTGGTAAGGTTGACATGTTGGTGTGTGTATGAATGTGTGTGTCAAATTGCCGCCACCTCCTTCACTCAGCAGTGTTGTTTTATCTAATGGTTGAAAATGCTAATGAAGACTTCCCGGCTAATCCCAGGGATTTGTTTCTCAGGGAGGGACGCCGCTGCAAAGAAGTCCAGGTGCTCTCTACATATCGACCCCTATGGAGGACGCACACTTGGTCTTCTTCTGGGACTACAAGCACTTCCCCGGTAGTGCAGGTGATGTAGATGTAGAGTACATTATGCTGAATGATGCAAGTGAGAGAAACAAATCCTCTCAGTCAAGTCAATCCGTCGTTTTCCTAATCGAGCGAGTCTATAAAATGTGATTTGTTTTCATTTCAGCGTCGCTTTACAACAACGATGTGTTTTATGTTCCCTGTCGGCTTGCTTTCACCAGACTGTACAACACAGCGGTGCCGGTTTCCTGTGGTATCATTACAGCTTGGCTGGGCGCATCGATCCAAATATCGACAGTATCGATATTTTCGTTGCACTTCTCTCCCTATGACTTTATTTTACGCAATCTATCTTGTTTTGCTGACATTTTTATACTCACATTTTTGTTATTCTTCCATAATTACATTTAGTTAAACGATTCTAATTGATTTTGTACTCACACTGTCATGATATTAGTTTCTTGTAATTTGTATTATTTCCTGTCTAGTGCTCTTATTTTTCAGTTCCGCTTCCTATTTGCTTCAGTTCCTTTGGTCTGAGTGCTGGTTACTTCACGTGTCCCCTGATTGGCAATCAGGATGCTTGGTTTTACTCTTACATGGATCATTTGCTTTGTACCTCCATGTTGCATAGCTTCCCTCATGCTTCCTGTGACTGTTTACCCTTTTTGCACACTTCCCTTCTGCACTCTTTTTCTTACTAAATGCATTTTACCTACACTTTGCCTGTTGTCCCTGTATCCCGGGGTCCAGACATACACACTTTATATTGTTGCGTTAAGTTTTTTTTTTCAATTAAATGTTTTCCCTTTGTTGAAAATTATTCAATGACTATGACTTTTCAAGTCAAAGTATCTTGGCATTGTATTATCTACTTGGTATCGCACCGATACAAAAATCCCCAGTATCACCACTAGGGATGATGTTTGATAAGAAATAATCGAGTTCCAGCCCATTATCGAATCCTCTTATCGAACCGATTCCTTATCAATTCTCTTATCGAATCCAGATAGGTTGTTGTATATGGAAAAAAACACAATATTTGGTTTAACAAAAGCTCACTTTTATTTTATAAGAAAAAAATAAAATAAAATAAATAAATAAATATTGACTGTTACCCCCCTAAAAAAATAAAATAAATAAATATTGACTGTTGTTACCCAAAGTATATTAAGTGGGATTTTTCAGAAAAACAAATATATACAGTAACACAAAAACAACCTGTCTCTGTGATCACCATAGGTGTATCAATAATAATATAGTGTTAAATAAAATCAGTCCCTTGGGCACAAAACTGAAAATAATACAGCTCTCCAAAAAGTGCACTTCTGCTGCTATTGGAACATACTAACTACACACACTATGACACTAAGAACGCCATAGTCCATCCATCCATCCATCCATCTTCAACCGCTTATCCGGAATCGGGTCGCGGGGACAGCAGCTCCAGCAAAGACCCCCAGACTTCCCTCTCCAGAGCAACATTTGCGACTTCCTCCTGGGGAATCCCGAAGCGTTCCCAGGCCAGAGAGGAGATGTAATCCCCCCATCTGGTCCTTGGCCCGCCGCGGGGCCTCCTCCCAGTGGGACGTGCAACGAGGACCTCCCTAGGGAGACGCTCGTGAGGCATCCGCACGAGATGCCCGAACCACCTAAGCTGGCTCCTTTCCAAGCGAAGGAGCAGCGGCTCTACTCCGAGTCTCTCTCGGGTGACTGCACTTCTCACCCTATCTCTAAGGGAGATGCCAGCCACCCTTCTGAGGAAACTCATTTCGGCCGCTTGTATCCGCGATCCTATTCTTTCGGTCATTACCCACACTTCATGACCATAGGTGAGAGTAGGAATGTAGATAGCTCGGTAGACCGAGAGCTTTGCCTTCTGGCTCAGCTCCCGTTTCGTCACAACAGTGCGGCAGAGAGACTGCAATACTGCCCCAGCTGCTCCGATTCTCCGGCTGATTTCCTTCTCCATCTTTCCCTCACTCGTGAACAAGACCCCGAGATACTTAAACTCCTCCACCTGGGACAGAGTCCTGTCCCCTACCCGGACTGTACAAACCATCGGTTTCCTGCTGAGAACCATGGCCTCAGATTTGGAGATGCTGATCCTCATTCCAGCCGCTGAACACTCGGCTGCGAACCGATCCAGTGAGAGCTGAAGGTCACGAACCGAAGGTGCCATCAGGACCACATCATCTGCAAACAGCAGTGACGCAACCTTTAGCCCCCCGAGACGTATACCCTCTCCGCCATGGCCACGACTCCGCCTAGAAATCCTGTCCATGAAAATCACAAACAGGATAGGTGACAGAGCGCAGCCCTGGCGGAGACCAACCCCCACTGGAAACGGATCCGACTTACATCCAAGCACCCGGACACAACTCTCGCTTTGGTTGTACAGAGATTGGATGGCCCTCAACAGGGTTCCCCTCACTCCGTACTCCCTCAGCACCTCCCACAAGATCTCCCGAGGGACGCGGTCATACGCCTTCTCCAAATCCACAAAACACATGTAGACTGGATAGGCATACTCCCAGGCCCTCTCCAGGATTCCCGCAAGCGTAAAGAGTTGGTCAGTTGTTCCACGACCAGGACGGAATCCACATTGCTCCTCTTGAATCTGAGGTTCGACTATCGGCCGGACCCTCCTTTCCAGTACCTTGGCGTAAACTTTCCCAGGGAGGCTGAGTAGTGTGATACCCCTGTAATTAGCACACACCCTCTGGTCCCCCTTTTTGAAAAGGGGAACCACCACCCCAGTCTGCCACTCCCTCGGCACTGTCCCAGACTTCCACGCAATGTTGAAAAGGCGTATCAACCAAGACAGCCCATCAACACCCAGAGCCTTCAGCATTTCTGGACGGATCTCGTCAACCCCCGGAGCTTTGCCACTGTGGAGTTGTCTAACTACCTCAGTGACTTCACTCCGAGAGATCGACGTCGATCCCCCATCATCCTCAGGCCCTGCTCCTATCAGGGAGGGTGTGTCTGATGTATTTGGGTTCAGGAGTTCCTCAAAGTGCTCTTTCCAACGCCCCACGACTTCCTCACTTGAAGTCAGCAAAGTCCCATCCTTGCCGTACACAGCTTGGATGGTTCCCCGCTTCCCCCTCCTGAGGTGCCGTATGGTCTTCCAGAACAGCTTTGGTGCCGCCCGATAGTCCTTCTCCATGGATTCCCCGAACTGCTCCCACACCCTCTGCTTAGCCTCGTCCACAGCCACGGCCGCTGCCCTTCGGGCCCGTCGGTACCTTGCAACTGCCTCCGGAGTCCCCTGGGATAACATACCCCGGTAGGACTCCTTCTTCAGTCGGACGGCTTCCCTGACCACCACTGTCCACCAGGGTGTTCGAGGGTTACCGCCCCTTGAGGCACCTAAGACCTTCTGGCCACAGCTCGCATCTGCAGCTTTAGCAATAGAGGCTTTGAACATTGCCCATTCCTGTTCAATGTCCCCAACCTCCACAGGGATGGCAGAGAAGTCCCGCCGGAGGTGGGAGTTGAAGTCCTTCCGGACAGAGGACTCCTCCAAACGTTCCCAGTTCACCCGCACTACACGCTTGGGTTTGCCAGGTCTGTCCAGAGGTTTCCCCCGCCATCTAACCCAACTCACCACCAGATGGTGATCAGTTGACAGTTCAGCCCCTCTCTTCACCCGAGTGTCCAAAACATACGGCCTCAGATCAGCTGATACGATTACAAAATCGATCATTGATCTTTGGCCTAGGGTGCTCTGGTACCAGGTACACCTATGAGCATCCTTATGCTTGAACATGGTGTTTGTTATCGCAAGTCCGTGAATAGCACAGAAGTCCAATAACAATCCACCACTCAGGTTCAGATCAGGGAGACCGTTCCTCCCAATCACGCCAGTCCAAGTATCACTGTCATTGCCCACGTGCGCGTTGAAGTCCCCCAGCAAGACTATGGAATCCCCTGCCGGCGCCCCATACAGGACCCCATGCAAGGTATCCAAGAAGGCTGAATACTCTGAACTCCTGTTTGGTGCGTATGCACAAACAACAGTCAGAGTTTTCCCCCCTCCAACCCTAAGGCGAAGGGAGGCGACCCTCTTGTCCACTGGGGTGAACTCCAACGTACAGGCACTCAGCCGGGGACTCGTGAGTATCCCCACACCCGCCTGTGCCCTCACACCCTGAGCAACTCCAGAAGTGAACAAGGTCCATCCCTTGTCCAGGAGTGTGGTTTCAGAGCCCTTGCTATGCGTAGAGGTAAGCCCCACCAGATCCAACCGGTAGCGCTCCACCTCTCGCACCAGCTCAGGCTCCTTCCCCACCAGCGTAGAGACGTTCCACGTCCCGAAAGTCAGCCTCTGCTGCCCCGAATTGGTCCGTCCGGAGCCTCCACTTTCACCGCCATCCACTTGGCAGCGCACCCGACCCAACTGGTTCCGACCGCGGGTGGTGGGCCCATGTGGCAGAGAAGATGGTGTGTCCACGTAGCTTCTTCGGGCTGTGCCCGGCCGGGCTCCGTGGCAAGCCCGGCCACCAGGCGCTCGCTGACGAGCCCTACCTCCGGGCCCTACCTCCGGGCCTAGCTCCGGAGGAGGGCCCCGGGCTTCCTCCGGGCCGGGTAATGCATCCTCTTTTAGTGTAGTTCATGGGGGGTATCGTAACCCTGATGGGGGGGGCATTCGGGTGCTACACCTTGCCCAAGGGTGACCCGGAACTATGTAAGGCAGGGGCGTTCAACTCCCTGAGGCTTAATACAAGCCCACATACCAGACGCCATAGTCACCAATCAACAATTCTTCTTCCAAAAAATTAGCATGTCTGCTTTTTAGCTCAGTCATTAGACTGAGCTACGTCATTTCCTGTGATGTCCCAAAGGGCATTTCCTGTGAGACGGGATTCGTTCCCAGGGATTCGAATAAAGAACCAACTCTTTTTCTTTACTATAGTGGCCTCGATAACGGGAACCGGTTCTCAAAAAGGGATTCGAGTCCATGGAATCGGTTCTTTTCTTATCGAACAACCGGGAGAACCGGTTTCAAACATCATCCCTAATCACCACCCTCGTTGGTGACTCAGTCTTGCCGTGTTATGAATATTTTTCTTTTCGTATTGACCAGGACTGGAAAATAAAGCACTGTGGGGCCAAAGAAAGTTGCGAGTGAGAGCACATTGGTAAAGAAGGTGAGAATCACTATTGAACTCAAGCAAAGTGGGCCTCTCCTTCCCTCGTCCCTCTCTGCTTATCCCCGTCTTTGCCGACAAGATTTTTTAATGAAGGTCAAAATCATTTTGCATTGTTAATTCATGTAAAACTATATTTATTCTGTATAAAATGTGTTTGAGCATGTTGCATCATATTTTTGGGTGTTTTGGTACAGATAATTGGGTTTTTGTATGATTTGTTCATCATTGGACCTTCTGGAACGGCTTATGAACAATTACTATCAGATGTGAGTGAAGTAGACAAAAATTGTAATTAAGTAAAAGTATCGTTACTTTAGACTAGTTATATCTCTAGCCATACAAATACTTACCTGAATAAGAGTAAGTATTTACCCAGCAGGCACAAGACATTGATACAACGTTGATTATACGTACATGTCCTTTTCAAACTGACTTTGAAACAACGTTGCAAAATAGTTGCATTTGTAAATTGAGACAACGTTGATGTGTAACATTGGATCCACGTTGTTGGTTGGAAAATGACCAAATTTCAATGGTCAAATCAACGTCACAACCCAACATTGATTAAACGTGGTCAAAAAGCATGTTGTTTCAACGTTTCAGCACCTGGGTCAGCGTGCTTGGATGCAGCCTCATTAGCAAAGTGTGTGTGTGTGTGTTTCTCATCCTATTATTGATTCATTATAAAGGACAAGTGGTAGAAAATGAATTATTAATCTACTTGTTCGTTTGCTGTTAATATCTGCTTACTTTCTCTGTCAACATGTTCTATCTACACTTCTGTTAAAATGTAATAATCACTTATTCTTCTGTTGTTTGGATGCTTTACATTAGTTTTGGGGAAAACTACACATTTTGATATCAATCCAATACCAAGTAGTTACAGGATCATACATGGGTCATATTTAAAAACATCCTGTGTCCAGGGACGTATTTCCTGACTTAAAAAAAAAAAAAAAAAGAATTACAAAAGACTTCGTGATTTAAAAAAATATTGATTGTAGAATCGACTAGATACGGCTCTTGTACTTGGTATCGGTACAGTCGATCTATGTGTAGATCTACCCATTCGTCTACATCAGTGTTTTCCAACCTTTATTGAGCCAATGCACATTTTTTGCGTTGAAAAAATGTGGAGGCACACCACTAGCAGAAATCATAAAAAAATTAAACTCAGTTGACAGTAAAAAGTCGTGGCAATTGTTGGGTATGACTTTAAACCATAACCAAGCACGCATCAATATAGCTCTTGTCTCAAAGTAGGTGTACTGTCACCACCTGTCACATCACCCCCTGACTTATTTGGAGTTTTTTTTGCTGTTTTCATTTGTGTAGTGTTTTAGTTCTTGTCTTGCGCTGCTATTTTGGTGGCTTTTTCTCTTTTTTTGGCAGTTTCATGTCTTCCTTTGAGCGATATTTCCCGCATCTACTTTGTTTTAGCAATCAAGAACATTTCGGTTGTTTTTATCCTTCTTTGTGGGGACATTGTTGATTGTCATGTCATGTTCGGATGCTCCTTGTGGACGCCGTCTTTGCTCCACAGTAAGTCTTTGCTGTCGTCCAGCATTCTGTTTTTGTTTACTTTGTAGCCAGTTCAGTTTTAGTTTTGTTCTGCATAGCTTTCCCTAACTTTCATTGCCTTTTCTTAAGGGCACTCACCTTTTGTTTATTTTTGGTTCAAGCATTAGATACCTTTTTACCTGCACCCTGCCTCCCGCTGTTTCCGACATCTACAAAGCAATTAGCTACCGGCTGCCACCTACTGATATGGAAGAGTATTACACGGTTACTCTGCCAAACTCTAAACAGCACCGACCACTCAACAACAACACATCATTCGCAGACTATAATTACTGGTTTGCAAAAAATATTTTTAACCCAAATAGGTGAAATTAGATCATCTCCCACGGCACACCAGACTGTGCTTTGTGAAGCATGTTTAGCTATTCCTCGTCCTGCAGGGATGATACTTGTTAGAAACCCACTTTATTTGTCGCCATGGAGGCGAGGATTAGTGATTTAAACGTTGTCAAAAAGCATGTTGTTTCAACGTTATGTTTGTGTTGCAGAAAATTGGTTGGAAAATGACCAAATTTCAAAGGTTAAATCAACGTCAGAACCCGACGTTGATTAAACGTCGTCAAAAAGCATGTTGTTTTGATTGATTGATTGATTGATATATTTTTATTTCAACTATGCATAAAAACAAGAGCAAGCCTGATCCAATACAGTGCTATAGCCTTAACAGCCATTATAACAAAATGAAAACAATGGAGAATAAAAAACAAAAACAAATGAGCATTGGACTTTCTTTTTCTTTTTTTTTTTACATATTTGAAAAGGAGTGAGAAGAAGTTTACACTTATTTAATCCCACCCCTTTTCTTTAAATCATAAATTACTCTGAGCTAGAACTACCTATTCACTCAATGTACAAACTTAATGAACTTGTATATACTGTACATACATCATAGATATATACATACATATGCACACCACACACATGCATAGCCACATCATTACCACTAGTGATCATGGAAATGGTATGATGCCACCACAACAACACCACTGCCTCAATGGGCAGCCCCACACTCTTCTGTAACACAAACAAGCCAATATCAAAGCCCTTCTTCATCTCTGTACCTCTGGAATACCATGTACTTATACTTCTTTTTAAACTGCTTTATGTTTGGACATTGCTTTAACTCATCATTCAAACCATTCCATAATTTCACTCCACAAATTGAAATATAAAAACTTTTAATGGTCGTTCTATAACGAAGCATTTTGAAATTTAAATTCCCCCTTAAATTATACCCGCCCTCTCGTGTGCTGAACAATTTTTGAATGCTTCCTGGGAGTTTATTTATTTTGGCTTTATACATTATTTGTGCAGTTTGATGCAAAATAATATCATTAATTTTCAATATTTTTGACTGTAAGAATAGTGAGTGAGTATGGTCCAGATATCCAACATTGTTGATGATCCGTACAGCTCTTTTCTGAAGTATAGTTATTGAATTTAATGAGCTTTTATCATTATTCCCCCAGACTTCCACACAGTAGGTTAAATATGGTAAAACTAATGAACAGTAAAGAATGTGGAGTGATTTGTGATCCAGAACCTGCTTTGCTTTATTTATTACTGAGATGCTTCTTGACAGCTTATATTGTACATGTTTTATATGTGATTTCCAGTTAATTTGGTCGTCAATTGTAACTCCAAGGAATTTTATTTCAAAAACCCTTTCAATATCCACCCCATCTATTTGTATCTGCACCCTTGTTTCACGTGTCCTCTTTCCAAACAGCATTAACTTAGTCTTAGTCAGGTTTAATGACAATTTATTATAGTCAAACCAAGTTTTTAGTTTACTCATTTCTTCCATAATGACTTCCTGCAATTGATTTAAGTCATCCCCTGAACAAAAAATATCAGTGTCATCAGCAAATAACACTAATTTCAATAATGTAGTTAGTAGTGTAGTTTCAACGTTATGTTTGAGTTGCACAGCGCCAGAACCTAATTCAACAAGTTCTCAACCTTGTTTGAATGTCTTGTGCCTGCCGGGTAGTGAAAAATACAATTGACGTACTGACTAACAGGTGAATAACTTCTGTTATTTAGTAGCGGTTTTTTAATGGTGCTTGCACTTGTGTGCATGTGAGAGACAAATATAGAGAGACACGCCTGCAGCATGTACTAAAAAATATGCACATTTTACAGACATTAACACACCTGTCCCCCGTTGCTAATTAGGTGGCTTTTTAAAGCAGCATTGTCGGTCAGACAGGGCTCGTTCATTGTTCTGTGTTTATATTCAACGCAGCCCCTATTCATTCTCTACCGGTGTTCCTTAGTCCTCACGCTGTTCAATGCTTGAATGTTTTTTTTGTCTCTGCCTTAGTTCATGTTTGGCTTTTTGTTATTTTAGTTTTTTGACTCACACTGGAGGCGTTCATTTGGAGGCAAGTCAGAGTTAAAAAATGTATTACAATTGACTTTTGGGACAACCTGTACATGCTACAGATTAGCATCAGCAATTTTAATAGCTTACAATTTGGCAATTAAAACAACTAAAACACACGTTGCAGTCAAACAGCTGGTGTGTCATAAGTAACATTTTTACAGGATAAACACTTACCGTATTTTTCGGAGTATAAGTCGCTCCGGAGTATAAGTCGCACCGGCCGAAAACGCATAATAAAGAAGGAAAAAAACATATATAAGTCGGACTGGAGTATAAGTCACATTTTTTGGGGAAATGTATTTATTTGTTAAATCAACATCAGAACCCAACATTGATTAAACGTCGTCAAAAGCGTGTTGTTTCAACGTTATGTTTGTGTTGTAGAATATTGGTTGGAAAATGATCAAATTTCAAAGGTTAAATCAACATCAGAACCCAACATTGATTAAACGTCGTCAAAAAGCATGCTGTTTCAACGTTGGGTTTGTGTTGTTTTTTTTTACAGGATAAACACTTACCGTATTTTTCGGAGTATAAGTCGCTCCGGAGTATAAGTCGCACCGGCCGAAAACGCATAATAAAGAAGGAAAAAAACATATATAAGTCGCACTGGAGTATAAGTCGCATTTTTTGGGGAAATGTATTTATTTGTTAAATCAACATCAGAACCCAACATTGATTAAACGTTGTCAAAAGCGTGTTGTTTCAACGTTATGTTTGTGTTGTAGAATATTGGTTGGAAAATGATCACATTTCAAAGGTTAAATCAACATCAGAACCCAACATTGATTAAACGTCGTCAAAAAGCATGTTGTTTCAACGTTGGGTTTGTGTTGTTTTTTTTACAGGATAAACACTTACCGTATTTTTCGGAGTATAAGTCGCTCCGGAGTATAAGTCGCACCGGCCGAAAACGCATAATAAAGAAGGAAAAAAACATATATAAGTTGCACTGGAGTATAAGTCGCATTTTTTGGGGAAATGTATTTATTTGTTAAATCAACATCAGAACCCAACATTGATTAAACGTCGTCAAAAGCGTGTTGTTTCAACGTTATGTTTGTGTTGTAGAATATTGGTTGGAAAATGATCACATTTCAAAGGTTAAATCAACATCAGAACCCAACATTGATTAAACGTCGTCAAAAAGCATGCTGTTTCAACGTTGGGTTTGTGTTTTTTTTTTTTACAGGATAAACACTTACCTTATTTTTCGGAGTATAAGTCGCTCCGGAGTATAAGTCGCACCGGCCGAAAACGCATAATAAAGAAGGAAAAAAACATATATAAGTCGCACTGGAGTATAAGTCGCATTTTTGGGGGAAATGTATTTATTTGTTAAATCAACATCAGAACCCAACATTGATTAAACGTCGTCAAAAGCGTGTTGTTTCAACGTTATGTTTGTGTTGTAGAATATTGGTTGGAAAATGATCAAATTTCAAAGGTTAAATCAACATCAGAACCCAACATTGATTAAACGTCGTCAAAAAGCATGCTGTTTCAACGTTGGGTTTGTGTTGTTTTTTTTTACAGGATAAACACTTACCGTATTTTTCGGAGTATAAGTCGCTCCGGAGCATAAGTCGCACCGGCCGAAAACGCATAATAAAGAAGGAAAAAAAACATATATAAGTCGCACTGGAGTATAAGTCGCATTTTTTGGGGAAATGTATTTATTTGTTAAATCAACATCAGAACCCAACATTGATTAAACGTCGTCAAAAGCGTGTTGTTTCAACGTTATGTTTGTGTTGTAGAATATTGGTTGGAAAATGATCAAATTTCAAAGGTTAAATCAACATCAGAACCCAACATTGATTAAACGTCGTCAAAAAGCATGCTGTTTCAACGTTGGGTTTGTGTTGTTTTTTTTTTACAGGATAAACACTTACCGTATTTTTCGGAGTATAAGTCGCTCCGGAGTATAAGTCGCACCGGCCGAAAACGCATAATAAAGAAGGAAAAAAACATATATAAGTCGGACTGGAGTATAAGTCGCATTTTTTGGGGAAATGTATTTATTTGTTAAATCAACATCAGAACCCAACATTGATTAAACGTCGTCAAAAGCGTGTTGTTTCAACGTTATGTTTGTGTTGTAGAATATTGGTTGGAAAATGATCAAATTTCAAAGGTTAAATCAACATCAGAACCCAACATTGATTAAACGTCGTCAAAAAGCATGCTGTTTCAACGTTGGGTTTGTGTTGTTTTTTTTACAGGATAAACACTTACCGTATTTTTCGGATTATAAGTCGCTCCGGAGTATAAGTCGCACCGGCCGAAAACGCATAATAAAGAAGGAAAAAAACATATATAAGTCGCACTGGAGTATAAGTCGCATTTTTGGGGGAAATGTATTTGATAAAACCCAACACCAAGAATAGACATTTAAAAGGCAATTTAAAATAAATAAAGAATAGTGAACAACAGGCTGAATAAGTGTACGTTATATGAGGCATAAATAACCAACTGAGAACGTGCCTGGTACACTGTAAAAAAGAATTCTGTAAAAAAAACGGTCATCTACTGGCAGCTACGGCTGCCAAAGGAAAACCATGAAATTAAAGTAAAACATTGTAAACCAAATAATGATCAAAAACATATTTACAGAAATTTTCATGAAACGTTTTGCGGAAAAATATCGTCATTTTACAGATTTTTACTAAATTATTCAAATCAACCACCTTTAATAAAGTGACGATGCAAACAGTTCTGCAGAAAAATACCTTTATTCACAGTTAGATTGTTAGTATGGACATAGACTTTTATATAACAAGCTACATATTGAATGAAAGATAATTACTGTAATTTTACATGAATTTGAAAGTAATTTAAGAAAACAAAAAATGCGATGTATAATTAATTTGGTATTTTTCTGTAAAAAAAAAAGAAATATACATAATTTGTCATTACTGGCATATTACTTAAAATAACAGGTGGATTGTTTATTTCCAGATAATGTCTTCAATTCTACAGTTTTATAAACTATTTAAAAAAAAAAAGAAAAATTACAGTAGAAATTTAGAGTAAATTAACCATAAAAATAGGATTTTTTTTTTTTACAGTGTATGTTGACGTAACATATTATGGTAAGAGTCATTCAAATAACTATAACATATAGAACATGCTATACGTTTACCAAACAATCTGTCACTCCTAATCGCTAAATCCCATGAAATCTTATACGTCTAGTCTCTTACGTGAATGAGCTAAATAATATTATTTGATATTTTACGCTAATGTGTTAATTATTTCACACATAAGTCGCTCCTGAGTATAAGTCGCACCCCCGGCCAAACTATGAAAAAAACTGCCACTTATCGTCCGAAAAATACGGTACTAGACAAACTACGACCCACAGTCCACTTGATGCCTATAGACTCAAGTCTCAAGTCACCAACTTTTTGAGTCCGTCCAAGTCATTGACACTGTTAAAGGGGAAATGCACTATTTTTGGAATTTTGCCCATCGTTCACAATCACATGAAGACGGATGGAATTTTTTTTAATGCATTCTAAATATTAAATAAACGTAAATAAAAGTCCGGTTACAGCGTAGCCAATGGGAGCTCTTCTATTTCGCCCATGAAATCCAATAACTAACCATTCAAACTGCGTCTTTGGCTCCGTTTACACTGCACACCAAATCTGATTTTTTTTGCCTTCAAGTGACACAGATCTGATTTATTTTGCCAGTCCAAACGCTCCAAAGTGCTTCAAATCCGATATTTTCGCATCAGATTCAGATCACATCATGAGGTAGTCCAAATCCGGTTGGAATCTGATCATTTTCAGATGTGATTTCAGTCCAAACGCAATGCGACCTGAATGTGACTTTTTCGTCAGCCTTGGGCGAGCTGCATCACTCATGTGCGCGGGGAAAGACGCAGTCGCCAGTGGAAGTGGATATTTCATCACAACATCCGGTTTCGGTGAGCAGAGTCTATTTAAGACGAACACATTTTCGGTGCAACACTTGTCAATAGTGGACAAATAATAGACTCTATGTAATATGTCATTATATATTTTGATTCCAAAGAAATAGCAATTGTTGAGGGACCGGAATTGACACTGCGGCGCATTTGTCTCCTCTACTTAACAGCCATAAAAAGATTATAACCCTCCAAAAATATATTACACTATATATCGTATTTTCCGGACCATAGGGCGCACCGGATTATAAGGTGCACTGCCGATGAATGGTCTATTTTTTATCTATTTTCATATATAAAACGCACCGGATTATAGGGTGCATTAAAGGAGTCATATTATTATTATTATTTATTTTTTTTCTATGTAAAATTCTTCCTTGTGGTCTACATAACATGTAATGATGGTTCTTTGGTCAAAATGTTGCAGAGATGATGTTTTACAGATCATCTTCAAGCCGCTTTCTGACAGTCGCTTCAGAATACGCCGTTTTGTGGGCGGTCTTATTTACGTGGCTCACCTTCGACAGCGTCTTCTCCCCGTCATCTTTGTTGTAGCGGTGTAGCGTGCAAGGACGGGAGTGGAAGAAGTGTCAAAAGATGGCGCTAACTGTTTTAATGACATTTACACTTCAATCAACAACGGAGCAGCATCTCCTCATCCGGAAACAACAACAACACAGGAAATGTGTCCCGTGAAAAAACGTCCGACCGGAACTCTCTAATAACTAGAGTTCCTCAAGTGAATAATTAAACAACTCACTACACCGGTATGTTTTAGCACTTTCATGGCGAGTTTACTGACAGATATAAGTAAGAACTTTACACTACTTTATATTAGAAATAGCAACAGCGGAGGATGAATGTCCCATAACAAGAAGATAGACAAAAAGAAGAAGCTTATCGACTACGGTGTCGGCACGGACTACAAAGGTGGAGGCGCGCAAACTTTCAGGACTTATGCAGATCCCAAATACAGATCAGCAGGTACCAGAAGGTAAGAAGAGTTGCTTTTGCATAATATTGCGAGACAAAATGGCAGATAATATGTCTTACCTTTTACACACACCATAATAATACTCGTATGTTGAAGCACAGTACAATCCATCAAGCGGTGGGGCTTCATAGCTTACCAAAGTCGTACTAAAACATTTTGATAGATTTTTGACCACCGTGTGTAATGTTCTATATTTTCAATGGAACATAATTATACAAGCGGTAGAAAATGGATGGATGGACATATATAATATTGGTGTTGATTGCTTGAGTCATATTGCCATCATATGGCAGTCTACATGTATCTCTTATGTGTGACTGCCATCTACTGGTCACACTTATCATGTACCAAATAAAATTGCTTCGAGGTCGATAAGCAAAACCAGAATAAATCCGTACATTGGGCGCACCGGGTGATAAGGCACACTGTTGAGTTTTGAGGGGAAAAAATAATTTTTAAGTGTGCCTTAATACGTAAAATACGTTACGTCCATTCATACATTATATTACTTTCATTCATTTTCACGAAAAAACCACTCATTTTTAAAGTGTTGCGACTTATTTTATTTTCCTTTGTTTTCACTTGATCAAAGTGTGCATGCAAGTGACGTCGAGGCCACAACCGGGGCCACATTGGGGCCTGTGCGCGTTTACACTGGAGTCTGATAGGAATCACATTTTACTTGCAGTTTTAACAGTCAGCTGGAAAAGAATCAGATCTAAAAAAAAAATCAGATTTGGGGCCACTTTGGCCTGCAGTGTAATCGTCATCACCGATGATATTGTCAAGTCAAAAGTCATCAAAAGTAGAAAATAATATGTGTCTGATATTTCTGAAGCAATGTAAGCACAGCTCAGGTATGATGTGACTTGTAGGGATGGGCGATACCACACTTTTAGGATTCGATATGATACCGATACTTTTTCTTGCATTTTCATCGATATCGATACCGATACCATTAATTTCTTATTGGCAATTTTTGTCAGTCAAAAATATTATTACTATTGTTATTATTTAAGACAAATCACAAGACAAATACAGACCATTTATACCACATTCATTATGGTCAATATATAATAAAAGTAAAATTAAAATAAATAGCATAAATATGAAAACTAAATTAAATATAAACAAAAATATACACATTTTCACTTTTCTTATTTCTCAAAAAAAAGTCTTGGTAGAAAAAGCTTCAAAAAACATTTATTCATAACAATGTTATGTTTCAAACCTCTTTGTGGAAGTAGACTTGTAACACTTCTCTGGAGCAAAGTCAATAATTTCCTTATCACAATAAACTAGGATTTCCTTGTCCTATAAACCTGCATACGAAAGACAGTTCCCTGAGAAAATGAACTTGGAAAAATGATCTCCAAAAATGTCTGACACCATCACACCTTTAGTGTACTCGGGATATGTCGTCACACGTCACACTTTACTGAAGTCTCAGATTGCTGTTCAGGAAAAGTAACAACGCTGTCGGCTGGCTGTGTGTGTGTTGCACGTTGACCACGCTCATTCGCTGTCTCCTGTCACGTGACTCTATACTCTGCCAGGTACAGAGGTGTCCCAGCACATAGTAAGTTAAGTAAGTCATCAAAAACATCTGAAAGTGATGCTTGCACACCCCACACGCCGTTTTTTGGTTTATATCGATACTTTTTTCAGAAAAGTGATGCCAAATGAGTAGCGTGTGAGTATCGATATATCGATACCACAGGATCACATCCCTAGTGACTTGGTAAGAGGCAAGAAAGACTAAAACTATAACACAGGATGGGTGTCCATTGTCTTTCTATTGGATAAAACCCAACAACCATTGGGCTTTTATTCCGACAGGGACACATACTCTATATGGCCTCGCAGTGTGTGTTACTTAAGAAAAAGTGAAGTACGAGCTGCTGCTCCCGCTTGGCGTGAGATGCGGCGGTCATCTGTTTCATGGCGGTAATTTATAAGCGCGGCCTTGTCCGGCCACATGGTGCTCTCTTTGCGCCATAAACAACCCGTTAGCAGAGTGTCCTGCTACCACCAGGGCAATTTAGCGTAATGCTCCAACAGCTTCACGTCATAGGTCCTGGGAAAAAGACAGATGGGAGGTAGTCTCGGGTCATAAATTTCCACATAAATCCAAACACTGTGTCTTAAAGGGGAACTGCACTTTAAAAAAAAAATGTTTTTAAAGGCCCATAATTCACAATCCAACATGTTTTTCTCTTGTTTGTGTATTAAATGTTAAACACGACTCTTACTAGACGGCTAACAATGTAGCTATAAAGCCCTCCAAAAAGACATCCATAAACCGCCAACAATACTTCATTTACATGTCGGGACCTGCATAATAACCAAGTACTAGTGGTATAGTTATTATAAGAGCTAACGCAGACAAACTATTTTTAGTAACACTTCGCATTTGTTTTATTTTACCGTATTTTTCGGACTATAAGTCGCGTTTTTTTTTCGTAGTTTGGCCGGGGGTTCGACTTATACTCAGGAGCGACATATGTGTGAAATTATTAACACATTACCGTAAGATATCAAATAATATTATTTAGCTCATTCACGTAAGAGACTATATCAGTGGTTCTTAACCTTGTTGGAGGTACCGAACCCCACCAGTTTCATATGCGCATTTTAAATAGATTCGGGCGGGTGGCGGTAGAACCAATTCAGAAAAAAAACAACATAGTTAAATGTTGTTACCCACATACGAAAAACGAGCAGCACTCTTTGAAACAGGCAATTATTCATCAGGCACTGCTGCAGCTGTCACGCCAAATTTCTTCCCCCCTACAAAAACCTTCCCCCCCATTTACTGCGTCCAATAAAATCACAAAGTTGCCAAGGGTCCTTAACCCGCACGCGACTGTCCTGTTTCGCGCCTGTACAAAAAAAAAAAAATCGATTTCTTCAAATTCCAGCAGCTGTCAAAGATGAAGTATCCTTCCAGCGACGGGCAGTCAAAGCCGAAGTGCTATCGATCGCTGTCAGTGACCACGGAAGTAAATGGAGGGCAACTTTGTGATTTTATTGGACGCAGCTCCGGAAGTAAATGGGGGGGGGGGGGAATGTTTTTGTAGGGGGGAAGAAATTTGGCGTGACAGCTGCAGCAGTGCCTGATGAATAATTGCCTGTTTCAAAGAGTGCTGCTCGTTTTTCGTATGTGGGTAACAACATTTAACTATCTATTTTTTGGCACGCATTGAATGTCTCTGCTGCATTGGATCAGTCTCCTTTCTTTAACAGGAATGCCTTGCATCGTCTATATTAGATATATAACAACGGGTGAGTGGCGGGCGGTTGTGGTTTTGATAAAATGTTAGTTCGGGTGGATGGCGGGTGGCTGACGACTTTTGTGATGCGGTTGCGGATGAAATAATTGCCTATCCGCGCATCTCAGTATATACTTATATATATATATATATATACTTCTTTATATATATATATATATATATATATATATATATATATATATATATATATATATATATATATATATATATATATATATATATATATATATATATAAATATATATATATATGTATATATATATATATATATACTTATATATATATATATATATACTTATATATATATATATAAAAAAAAAATATATATATATATATATATATATATATATAAGTATATATATATATATATATATATACATATATATATATATATATATATATGTATTCATACATGTATATATATATATATGTATTCATACATGTATATTCCTTGCGCAGTAATTGACTTAAAAAGGGCACTTGCTGCATGTCATGTTATCGATGGTAAAATGCATTTTTAAACAATATGATTTGCCTGAGTGGCTAGGAGATGGTAGAAAATGGACTAGAAAGGACAAATTTAAAAAAATATAATAATACAAAAAAAAAAAAAAAAAAAAAATTGGGACGCTGGGGGGCCGTATCCGGCCCGCGGGCCGTAGTTTGGGGACCCCTGCTGTAAACACATTATCAAGTCCTTGTATTGGCACCAGTGGCGTGCGGTGAGGTTCATGTCAGGTGAGGCACTGACTTCATCACAGTCAGATTTACAAACATATGAACCCTAAAGAGTATCTTATTCACCATTTGATTGGCAGCAGTTAACGGGTTATGTTTAAAAGCTCATACCAGCATTCTTCCCTGCTTGGCACTCAGCATCAAGGGTTGGAATTGGGGGTTAAATCACCAAAAATTATTCCCAGGCACGGCGCCGCTGCTGCCCACTGCTCCCCTCACCTCCCAGGGGATGAACAAGGGGATGAGTCAAATGCAGAGGACAAATTTCACCACACCTACACTGTAAAAAAAAAAAGACATTTGAGAAAACGCAAATTTTCAAAGCAACATGATGCAACAAGATTTTTGCGTTTTCTCAACTTTTGACTACTGCTAACCAGACACTGTTTTGGTACACTGTAAAAAATAATTATAGTTTTTAAGTTAGTCAGACTCAGAAATAAGGTTTCACTATGTTTAACTACCAAAACAGTGTCTGGCCAGCAGTAGTCAACAGTTGGGAAAACGCAAAAATCTTGTTGCATCATGTTGCCTTGAAAATTTGCGTTTTCTCAACTTGTTTTTTTTTACAGTGTAGTGTGTGTGTGACAATCATTGGTACTTTAACTTTACACTTACAAACTGTAGCACACACAAAAGCACATTTAATTAAAAAAAAAAACGTTATTATGGTCTTACCTTTACTTATAAGTGCGGGAGCAGTGGTGTTCGTGTTGGAAGAGTTGTGAATGAATGAAATATGAAATCCGCGCAGCAGTCTGCAGGTGTACCTAATGTTGTGTCCCTGTTCACGGCTCCTCCGGCGGGCCGCGTGAGCATTGTTGTCTTTGCCATTTTTGGCTTCTTGTTAAGTGACTTTTTTTGGGTGGATTCGGTGGAGGGTTTGGGTGTGGGCTTTGGTTGGTGTGGCGCTCCCGTCGGGCGGTGCATCCTGCTTGGCACCAGGAGGCGAGGTTATGAGACGAGCCTCCAGTTTTATGATCGCTCAGCACAAGAAATACGTTACACACATACAGTTGTTGACAAAATACACTGTACATTATATACCTCAGCTAACTAAACTATGGAAATGTATAATATAATTCATATAGCAATACGGTCTCACTGCACAGCAGCTCAGCAGTTAGCCGAGTCATTGTGCACAATCCATGTTGAGGCACAAATCAGTGACGTGCCTCAACTGGCACCGTCTCTTCTCAGTATTTGAACGGCAAATGTAAAAATAAAAATAAAAATAATCTAAAACTGGTGAAGTTAAATGGAAAATAACTTTAGTATAATCACTGGATACATATAACAATTTAATTATTATTTTTTTCTCTTGACTTTTTTTTTCTTTCCATGATGGCAGGTGAGGCCGTGCCTCCCCTGCCTCTAGTGACGGCACGCCACTGATTGCCACTCATATTTTTTGGATTCGTAATGTAATTTTTGTAAGCTTGTTTACTTCAGAGGCAGTCAGTAGTAATTTGTTCAACTTCTTTGGTTATGCTAGTGGTGTTCCTCAAGGTTGCATTTTAGGTCCTCTCTTTTTCATCATTTGGGCTATTCAACTGTGAGTTCAGTTCAAAAAATCTGTGGCGGACTCGCGTTTTGCAGCAGATTCTTAAACGCGGTAGAGTGCTGTCATCCAGATTACTTTTTTGTAGAAAGTCCTTCAAAACTGCAGAGCGCTCCTGTAACTCTGACAAAATGAATCAAATGTCTACTTTAGAGGACGTTGGTTTCCAAGAATATACCAAATAAAACTAATAGGGAAGGGAGAAGTCTGGCCCCCTGATACTTAGCTTTCTGGAAATGTGGCCCCCCACAATAATTTATTTACAAAACCTAAAACCAGTGAAGTTTGCACGTTGTGTAATTCGTAAATAAAACCAGAATACAATGATTTTCAAATCCTTTTCAAATTACATTCAATTGAATAGACTGCAAATACAAGATATTTAATGTTCGAATGTAGAAACGTAATTTTTTTTTGCAAATAATCATTAACTTAGAATTTAATGGCAGCAACACATTGCAAAAAAGTTGGCACAGGGGCATTATTACCACTGTGTTACATGGCCTTTCCTTTTAACAACACTCAGTAAACGTTTGGGAACTGAGGAGACACATTTTTGAAGCTTTTCAGGTGGAATTCTTTCCCATTCTTGCTTGATGTACAGCTTAAGTTGTTCAACAGTCCGGGGGTCTCCGCTGTGGTATTTTAGGCTTCATAATGCGCCACACATTTTCAATGGGAGACAGGTCTGGACTACAGGCAGGCCAGCCTAGTACCTGCACTCTTTTACTATGAAGCCACACTGTTGTAACACGTGGCTTGGCATTGTCTTGCTGAAATAAGCAGGGGCGTCCATGGTAACGTTGCTTGGATGGCAACATATGTTACTCCAAAACCTGTATGTACCTTTCAGCATTAATGGCGCCTTCACAGATGTGTAAGTTACCCATACCTTGGGCACTAAAACACCCCCATACCATCACAGATGCTGGCTTTTCAACTTTGCGCCCATAACAATCCGGATGGTTCTTTTCCCCTTTGGTCCGGAGGACACGACGTCCACAGTTTCCAAAAACAATTTGAAATGTGGACTCGTCTGACCACAGAACACTTTTCCACTTTGCATCAGTCCATCTTCGATGAGCTCGGGCCCAGAGAAGCCGGCAGCGTTTCTGGGTGTTGTTGATTAAGGGCTTTCCCTTTGCATAGGAGAGTTTTAACTTGCACTTACAGATGTAGCGACCAACTGTAGTTACTGACAGTGGTTTTCTGAAGTGTTCCTGAGCCCATGTGGTGATATCCTTTACACAATGATGTCGCTTTTTGATGCAGTACCGCCTGAGCGATCGAAGGTCCGTAATATCATGGCTTACGTGCAGTGATTTCTCCAGATTCTCTGACCCTTTTGATGATATTACGGACCGTAGATGGTGAAATCCCTAAATTCTTTGCAATAGCTCGTTGAGGAATGTTGTTCTTAAACTGTTGGACAATTTGCTCACGCTGTTGTAACTTATGGGTTGTATAGTTCATGTGTGATGATCATTCATAATTTGCATACTTGATTTAATTGCTGATAAATTGATCTCTTATTATTTACAGTTAAAAAGAGTTAGAAGGGAATTGAATAGATTTTTACATGTATTTGATATTGATTATTTGAGAAACACTGACACTGAATTGAGTTGTTTTCTACTTCATAGCCTAACAAAGGGTTAACTAAGATACTGCATGTTCCACAATTCATTGCGGCAAACCGGATGTTAAGAAAGCCCGGGAGCAGGTGCATTGTGGTTGTTGAGATTGAGCATTACGAGCCTACGGGTGAATGAATGAACGACAGATAACAAGATAAAAGGATCGTTTTGTACCGTTTTGTATGCCCATTTTTTTCTTATATAAAGTACAACTTTATTTACACATTTCCGACGTCCTGTCCAATACTTTGATCGTAGTTAATCTACACACGCATTTGTTGACAAAGTGGTGACCCTCGGCCCATCCTTGTTTGTGAATGACTGAGCTTTTCATGGAAGCTGCTTTTATACCCAATCATGGCACCCACCTGTTCCCAATTACCCTGTTCGCCTGTGGGATGTTCCAAATAAGTGTTTGATGAGCATTCCTCAACTTTCTCAGTCTTTTTTGCCACTTGTGCTAGCTTTTTTTTAAACATGTTGCAGGCATAGAGTTCCAAATGAGCTCTTATTTGCAAAAAATAACAACATTCTCCAGTTAGAACGTTAAGTATCTTGTCTTTGCAGTCTATTCAATTGAATATAAGTTGAAAAGGATTTGCAAATCATTGTATTCTGTTTTTATTTACCATTTACACAACGTGCCAACTTCACTAGTTTTGGGGTTTGTAGTATTTTAGAAATAAACAAATGTGTTCCACCTGGTCTGTAGTAGCTTACTGTTCCGTATATCTTGTCATCATTTCCTTGGATGCAGAAACGGTTCTGGCTTCCTTTGACTGAACAGTTACATTAAACCTTCGTAGCCACGTAGCATGGTGATCTAAAGGTGGCGAAGACGGTGCAAGGTGAAATCCTTTAGGGAGTGATGACAAAGTGCAGGGGAGCATGAATAAGGGTAAACATAAATCTGTTTTTGGTGACTCAATGTGACAATGACCTCAGGTGTGCTCTGTCACTGCCATGAAACCAGGCGAGCTCCGATGAATAAACCAACACTGGCTTGATTGACAGCCCTGCTGCCATGTTTTAAAGCATGAAAGGGAAATTTGAAGATATGGCATCAAAACAGTCGCTCTGACTGATGGAAGGAGGATGTGAAGTCGTTAAAATTGAGTTTGTTTAGTCCTAACTGGGGACAAAACAAAACATGAACATAATAGGAATACAGGTGGCAAACACATCACCATCAATTAAAAGCTAAGTCGAGCGGCGCTAGCCAGTGAGATAAAAGTCATCTCATTGTCCGCTGCAGTTCTTAAGGCGCGGGGGAGTGAGGTTGATACAGCGCACCCACGCTATCTTGCGTCTGTGACACATGAACCTATTCATTTATTCATGTGCATGTGTTATATTGTAGCCTTTGCATGCAGTTGTAGTTCCAAGACACTAGATGTCTCTACGGTGTGTTGCCATAGCCAGGAAATAGTCCTTGTCATTAAAGGCCTACTTATTTAAACGGAGATAGCAGATCCATTCTATGTGTCATACTTGATCATTTCGCGATATTGCCCTATTTTTGCTGAAAGGATTTAGTAGAGAACATTGACGATAAAGTTTTGGTCGCTGATAAAAAAGCCTTGCGTGAAGTAGTGTGACGTCACAGGTTGAAAGGCTCCTCACATTTCCCCATTGTTTACACAAGCAGCGAGAGCGATTCGGACCGAGAAAGCGACGATTACCCCATTAATTTGAGTGAGGATGAAAGATTCGTGGATGAGGAATGTGAGAATGAAGGACTAGAGTGCAGTGCAGGACGTATTTCTTTTAGCTCTGACCGTAACTTAGGTACAAGCTGGCTCATTGGATTCCACACTCTCTCCTTTTTCTATTGTGGATCACGGATTTGTATTTTAAACCACCTCGGATACTATATCCTCTTTAAAATGAGAGTCGAGAACGCGAAATGGACATTCACAGTGACTTTTATCTCCACGGCAATACATCGGTGAAGCACTTTAGCTACGGAGCTAACGTGATAGCATCAGGCTTAACTGCAGATATAAACAAAAGAAATAAACCCCTGACTGGAAGGATAGACAGAAAATCAACAATACTATTAAACCATGGACCTGTAACTACACGGTTAATGCTTTCCAGCCTGGCGAAGCTTAATAATGCTGTTGCTAACGACGCCATTGAAGCTAACTTAGCAACGGGACCTCACAAAGCTATGCTAAAAACATTAGCTATCCACCTACGCCAGCCAGCCCTCATCTGCTCATCAACACCCGTGCTCACCTGCGTTCCAGCGATCGACGGAGCGACGAAGGACTTCACCCGATCATCGATGCGGTCGGCGGATAGCGTCGGCTAGCGTGTCTGCTATCCTCAAAGTCTTCCTGGTTGTGTTGCTGCAGCCAGCCGCTAATACACCGATCCCACCTACAGCTTTCTTCTTTGCAGTCTTCATTGTTCATTAAACAAATTGCAAAAGATTCACCAACACAGATGTCCAGAATACCGTGGAATTTTGCGATGAAAACAGAGCTTTTTGTATTGGATACAATGGTGTCCGAATACTTCCGTTTCAACCATTGACGTCACGCGCATACGTCATCATACGTAGACGTTTTCGACCGGAAGTTTCGCGGGAAAGCGTGGTCGGTAGTAGTGGGTTTCAGTAGGCCTTTAAGCTAAATGCAGTGTTGGGACTAACACCGTTACTTTCGGCGGTAAATAGTAATCTAACGCGTTATTTTTTATATTTTGTAACTCAGTTACCGTTACTACATGATGCGTTACTGCGTTATTTTACGTTATTTTTTATGTAGTATCGGCTAGAAACTGAGAAGATCTGAGTGTGTTTTATTGGAGCGCTGCGGAAGAGGCGACAAGGAACAGGCGCGCTATGTGTGTGTGTGGGAGGGGGCGTGTCTGTGTTTACTAACAAAACGTCATGGCGAAGCCCGAAGTCGAGTTTCTTAACATGGATATATTCACACTACATTTTTTTTGTCGACCACAAAGAAAAGAACATTTTAGTTAAATGTAAGTTGTGTCTTGGATCAAAGATCCTCTCCTAGCAATTCAAATCTGCTGAAACAGCTACAAAAGCAACATGCTTCGACAAAGCTAGTAAAGAGAGACACACTTCACCTCCTAAGCAACAGCGGCTGGATTTTAACGAGGCACTGCGCACTGAAGGTACACACACTCTGTCAATTCTCTTATATACTGTTGCTCTTTCATTCTAGACTTCTAGAGTGTTTGATTATCACATCACTCTAAATGTATAGACTATAAAGTTCACAAACATAAAGAGGGATCCTAGTGGGCCAGGCCGATCTTTCCTTATCTCTGAACTAAAACTGAGGAAATATGTAGAGGGTTCTGGGTTTCAGACATGATTTTATTTCAGAATTCCTTGAGAGAAAAAAACGCCTGGTTAGGAGGCTTTGTGTATGTAGTGTGTGCCTTTCTTGGTTTACAGTCATGTTGTTATTATGCTGTTTGTTACTTATGTATGTTATGTTGCAGCTATTTAAAATAGCTGCAACATAAAATAGTTCTGGCCCTTTGAAACATATCTTTGTCTTTGTGTGTTGTATGTAGACCACATTGCTTTGCAGAGTTCAGTGATGCAAATGCATGTCAAGTTGATCAACAGATTGTATTATTCTCCAGTGCAATAACAGTACTGAAATTAAGGCTAAAAGGGCATTAAAGGGGGCCTTAAAAAAATAAAAAATACAAATATTTACATAAGTAACTAAATAGTTACTTTTCACAGTCAGTTTCCAAAAGTATGTGATCACCATTGCCAATTTATGCCTTTTAATGCAGATCACAAACGCCGAGCCCCTCTGGCTGACATCGCATTTATTCTTAGTACCCCGGCTGATAAGCGACTAGTAGCTAATTATGTGTCTCCATATATACTGTGGAGCCACTCCCCTAAGCAGATAATAAACTCCAATACAGCAAATAAACTACATTTATTAGTTTAAAAAACATTTGTTTGTTATCAAACATCAATCAATCAATCAATCAATTAAGCAATCAATCAATCAAAGTTTATTTATAAAGCCCTTAATCACAAGTGTCTCAAAGGGCTGCACAAGCCATAACGACATCAAATGTGCTATTTTTTCTTCAAGTAAAATTAAAAAAAAAATACTAATAATTAAAATTAAATGATAATAAATAAAGTGAGAAAGCACAGACACAATTCAACATAAAACCACAGACGGCTCCATTCCTAAATTGCCTTAGAGAGATATACCAACCCACAAGCACACCAAAGGCTCATCAACCACCCACATTTTAATTGCTATTCAATCACCTTTTATTTGGAGATCAGCCTATATCTTTCAGATCTGGTGATGGGGACGAGTTGAAGAGCCTGAGGATTCGGTGGCAACTTAAAGTTAAGCTGCGGGAAGGGAAAGATGCCTACTGGAGGAAGCTGGAGGCCAAACTCCAGCAGAATAATACTTGGGATGTGTGGAGGGGCATGAAAAGGATCACTGGTTTCAACACCAAAGCCAGGCAGCAGGAAGTGGGTGCAGATAAAGCCAGCGAACTGAATTTGTTTTTCAATAGATTCAGCCCTACCCCCACCCCTCCTGTTCTCACACATTTATTATCATTTCATTTTAATCCACAAACTCCTCCACTCCTGCCTGTCACAGCTGCTTTACATCCCC
Source organism: Entelurus aequoreus (assembly GCF_033978785.1). NCBI lineage: Eukaryota > Metazoa > Chordata > Actinopteri > Syngnathiformes > Syngnathidae > Entelurus > Entelurus aequoreus. The sequence continues at coordinate 46,873,657 of NC_084745.1, forward strand.
CCACTTCCACCACCACTGAGAAAGCCAGCCCTGTTGATCTGAGATCTGGACAGGTGAGACGACAGCTGGAGAGAGTCAGCGGGCCCTGACCGTGTCAACCACCGGGTTCTGAAGACTTGTGCTGCTCAGCTGACTGGGATCTTACACTTCATCTTTAACCTGAGTCTGAAGTCAGAAGAAATACCAGCGCTATGGAAAACATCTTGCTTACTGCGGTGCCCAAGAAGCCCATTCCATATAGCTTGAATGACTTCAGATCGGATGCCCTAACGTCTCATGTCTTGAAGGTCCTTGAGAAACTTGTGCTGGCTCAACTGAGACCCCTGGTGGTTCCTACCCGAGACCCTCTATAGTTTACTAAATCAGACCCCTGCCAATTCTGATGAGTGACAAGTTGCTCAGGATGGGTGTCAGTTCATCCACTGTCTCCTGGATCACTGACAGTGCAACTGGGGAGTTCCCGGTCAGATACTGCGGTCAGTGGTGTAGGTGCTCCACAGAGGACTGCCCTGTCTCCATACATGTTCACCCTGGACACCTCAGACTTCCAGTGTCTCTCCAGGTCCTGCCACCTGCAGAAACTCTCTGATGACTCTGCTGTAGTCAGGTGTATTGGGGAGGGACGGGTACAGGACACTGGTCGCTGACTTTGTGGCGTGCTCTCAGGCTAACTATGTGGACAAGACCAAGGAGCTGGTCATCGGCTTCAGGAAGAAAAGGACCCCATTAGAACCCATCACCATCCAGGGTCGGGAGGTGGCAGTAATGGAGCATTATAAGTACACTTGAATAAACATGAGGTACTCTATTCCGCCCATGAAACCCAATAAATAACCAGCCAAAAACTGCCAACAATACTCCATTTATATTCGTGACTTGACTATTAACCAAGTATTAGTGAATGGTAAATGGATTGTACTTGTATAGTGCTTTTCTACCTTCAAGGTACTCAAAGCACTTTGACACTATTTCCACATTCACACACTCACACACTGATGGCGGAAGCTGCCATGCAAGGCGCTAACCTGACCCATCAGGAGCAAGGGTGAAGTGTCTTGCTCAAGGACACGGCAAATGTGACTAGGATGGTGGATGCTGGGGTTAAACCAGGAACCCGTAAGTTGCTTGCACGGCCGCCCAGTGATATTGTTATTATAAGCTCTAACGCAGACAAACTATTTATAGCGGCGCCGTGATAACAATCTTGTGCGCCTGTGTTGCCGAAAACGACTGGTCAGGCATTTCCTTGCTTCCCTGCTCGTGAAAGTTGATTCTCGATCATAAATCACGCCTCTCACCCGGATAGTAGAAGAATGAGGACACTTTGACAGCCAATTTAGACCCGGAGATGGCGAGAACGACATAAGATGCTTTGTTCCACCCCTCCTTTTCTTCGTGAGGATTATGACGAGAACACAACACGATTCTATTAGTCGGCATCCTAATGACAGCAGACCTTGTGCAGTAAGTGATGCTTTATTGTGTTTGTTTGCTCTCATGAAGTCTGCAGTGAGTAATAATCAATTATGTTAAAAAAAGAAAATGTCAGATTGCGTTTTAATAATAATAAAAATGGATTAGCCCGTTACTACATTACATATATACAAACCCCGTTTCCATATGAGTTGGGAAATTGTGTTAGATGTAAATATAAACGGAATACAATGATTTGCAAATCATTTTCAACCCATATTCAGTTGAATATGCTACAAAGACAACATATTTGATGTTCAAACTGATAAACATTTTTTTTTGCAAATAATCATTAACTTTAGAATTTGATGCCAGCAACACGTGACAAAGAAGTTGGGAAAGGTGGCAATAAATACTGATAAAGTTGAGGAATGCTCATCAAACACTTATTTGGAACATCCCACAGGTGTGCTGGCAAATTGGGAACAGGTGGGTGCCATGATTGGGTATAAAAGTAGATTCCATGAAATGCTCAGTCATTCACAAACAAGGATGGGGCGAGGGTCACCACTTTGTCAACAAATGCGTGAGCAAATTGTTGAACAGTTTAAGAAAAAACTTTCTCAACCAGCTATTGCAAGGAATTTAGGGATTTCACCATCTACGCTCCGTAATATCATCAAAGGGTTCCGAGAATCTGGAGAAATCACTGCACGTAAGCAGCTAAGCCCGTGACCTTCGATCCCTCAGGCTGTACTGCATCAACAAGCGACATCAGTGTGTAAAGGATATCACCACATGGGCTCAGGAACACTTCAGAAACCCACTGTCAGTAACTACAGTTGGTCTCTACATCTGTAAGTGCAAGTTAAAACTTTCCTATGCAAGGCAAAAACCTTTTATCAACAACACCCAGAAACGCAGTCGGCTTCGCTGGGCCTGAGCTCATCTAAGATGGACTGATACAAAGTGGAAAAGTGTTCTGTGGTCTGACGAGTCCACATTTCAAATTGTTTTTGGAACCTGTGGACGTCGTGTCCTCCGGACCAAGGAGGAAAAGAACCATCCGGATTGTTATAGGCGCAAAGTTGAAAAGCCAGCATCTGTGATGGTATGGGGGTGTATTAGTGCCCACGACATGGGTAACTTACACATCTGTGAAGGCATGTTGTCCAGACCTGTCTCCCATTGAAAATGTGTGGCGCATTATGAAGCCTAAAATACCACAACGGAGACCCCCGACTGTTGAACAACTTAAGCTGTACATCAAGCAAGTTTGGGAAAGAATTCCACCTGAGAAGCTTAAAAAATGTGTCTCCTCAGTTCCCAAACGTTTACTGAGTGTTGTTAAAAGGAAAGGCCATGTAACACAGTGGTGAACATGCCCTTTCCCAACTACTTTGGCACGTGTTGCAGCCATGAAATTGTAAGTTAATAATTATGTGCAAAAAAAAAAAAAAAGTTTATGAGTTTCAATTGGCAGGGGACCATAGTTCGGCACAAACATGCTGTGGGCTAATCTCCTTGGTAAACATGTGATGTCTCGCGGGCCATAGTTAGGATGCCCCTGGTCTAAGACAATCCGAACAGTCTCGTTGCGATCATTTTAATGTCCTGAGAGTACAAGGACCTGAAGAGTGACAATATTAACAAGCATGAGTCATATTTGAGAACATACATCTCAGCGGGGTGAATCTGTTTTGTTGCCCACCAGCTAATCACCTGCGAGGATTGAAAGATTGGACTTTAAAGTGGTTAGATTCCACTTCAATCACGTCCTGACGTCAACTTCGTGTTATTCTTCACATCTAGTAGCGTGCATCGGTCCTCATTACTTGGAATTAAAGTCAAATTGTCTGAAGAAAAACACAAGTTCAATCAGTTCTGACACTGGAGGATGGCAACCATACTGCTGACACTGATTAACAATGAATGATAAGGACAAGAAGTAATCTGAATAATAGAAATGACTCGCTGGCAGGTTAAACAAAATGACTGATCGTTCTAATTTGATTATTGCTGAAATATTAATTGAAAAAAGTGTTGCAATGGTGCGGCTTCAGTGATCGCCTCAGCGCCGAATAGCCCAAGGTACTGTTTTGTCCTGAAAAGTGTGGGAATTAATAAAGCCCTCAAGGTCGCTCAACGCCAGTAAACTTTGGAGGGGAGACGCTCGCGGGGACCGGCCAAGGTAAGCTCCATCTTTCTTTAATACTGCCGGCGGTATAACACATCGCGCCGCATGATAATAACTTGGCTCCTTACGCACATTTTCATTTAAGGTTAAAAAAAAGTTAAAGTACCAATGATTGTCACACACACACTAGGTGTGGCGAAATTATTCTCTGCATTTGACCCATCAGCCTTGATCACCCCCTGGGAGGTGAGGGGAGCAGTGGGCAGCAGCGGTGGCTGCGCCCGGGAATAATTTTTGGTGATTTAACCCCCAATTCCAACCCTTGATGCTGAGTGCCAAGCAGGGAGGTAATGGCTCCCATTTTTATAGTCTTTGGTATGATTGCTGTACGACTCTCACACGCTTTTAGTATGATGAAAATTCAATAATGAAATCATGTTTAATTAAATCTGGGCACTTTGAAAACAATGAAATAGTGATGATACTAATCTAACATCACACTAATCAGCGAATAGAATACACAAGTACCGTATTTTTCGGACTATAAGGCGCACTTAAAATCCTTTCATTTTCTCAAAACTCGACAGTGCGCCTTATACCCGGTGCGCCTAATGTACGGAATCATTTTGGTTGTTGTTACCGACCTCGAAGCTATTTTATTTGGTACATGGTGAAATGATAAGTCTGACCAGTAGATGGCAGTCACACATAAGAGATACGTGTAGACTGCAATATGACTAACAGTAAACAACACCAACATTTTTAATGTTTCATTGAAAATATAGAACATTACACACGGCGCTCAAAAATCTATCAAAATGTTTTAGTAGGACTTTGGTAAGCTATGAAGCCGCACCGCTTCATGGATTGTACTGTGCTTCAACATAGGAGTATTATTATGGTGTGTGTATAAGGTAAGGCATATTATCTGGTATTTTGTTTCGCAATATTATGCAAAAGAAACTTCTCTTACCTTCTGGTACCTGCTGATGTTGTATTTGAGATCTGCATAAGTCCTGAAAATTTGTGCGCCTCCGCCTTTGTAGTCCGTGAAGACACCGTAGTCAACAAGCTTCTTCTTTTTCTCTATCTTCTTGTTATGGGACATTCATCCTCTGCTGTTGCCATTTGTAATATAAAGTAGTGTAAAGTTTATACTTATATCTGTCAGTGAACTTGCCATGAAAGCGCTAAAACATACCGGTGTAGTGAGTTTACATTATTCACCCAAGGAACTTTAGTTATTAGAGAGTTCCGGTCCGATCTGTAAAACATCATCTATGCAACATTTTGACCAAAGAACCACCATTACATGTTATGTAGACCACAAGGAAGTGTTTTACATTTAGAAAGAAAAAAATATATGACTCCTTTAATGCGCCTTATAAGTGCGCCTTATATATGAAAAAAGATAAAAAATAGACCATTCATCAGCAGTGCACCTTATAATCCGGTGTGCCCTGTGGTCCGAAAAGTACGGTAATATTTGTCATTAAATGTACCTCAGTACAGATTTCCTTCAAGATATGTGGTGAAATGTACGGCTGCAGCTATACCATCCATCCATTTTCTACCGCTTATTCCCTGCAGCTATACCCTTCTTTAAAATATTGCAAGTCTAGGAAGTGACCAAGTCTTCTCATAGCTTACCAAAGCCGTACTAAAACATTTTGATAGATTTTTGAGCGCCGTGTGTAATATTCTATATTTTCAATGGAACATATAACATGTTGGTGTTGTTTACTTGAGTCATATTGCAGTCTACACGTATCTCTTATGTGTGACTGCCATCTACTGGTCACACTTATCATGACACCATGTACCAAATAAAATAGCTTCAAGGTCGGTAAGCAAAACCAGAACTATTCCGTACATTAGGCACACCGGGTTATAAGGCGCACTGTCGAGTTTTGAGAAACATTTTTTTTAAGTGTGCCTTATAGTCTGGAAGATACGGTAATATTTGGTCAATAATTCACATGGAAAATAAATACTTCTGGACTTGCAAATGACACCCAGGGGACTTCACGTTTGATCCAGCAGGGAGAAGTTGAAAAGGTAAAGAGCAGGTAAGTAAGGCCACTGGCAGCTAGTTGGAGCTGTTGCACACTATATTAGTTCTTTGAAGGTTGAATTAGCAACTAAGTGAATCATTGGAGCCATTATGTGACATGTAAAGCATTCAGAGTGCGTGACGTAAAGTCAAAGTTTGTACTGCAAAGCAACAAGTGAAATGTATATTTTAGCTCATTTGTGGGTTCATTGTGGTGTATAAAATATGACACCATAAATGTGATATTTCGACAAAAGACCAATAATGTTTTCAGGTGCATTAAGATAGGCTGACCATATTCTGAAATCCCAAAAAGAGGACACACACGAGACTAGGTGAACATTTGCCAACGATACTCGAACTTGCTTTATAAATAATATATTTATTTAAATAAAGCATTTTTTTCTCCTCTGTTGACAGCAGTGTTGGCGCTGGGAATTTTCAAAATGGGGTCCCAGGGATCCCATCAAGTCATAAAAATGGGGTCCCACAGTAAATTTTTGGGGTCCCACTTTTTTGTAAGCGTTTTGAATTTTTTTAATAAACGTATGCATTATCCTGTTATATCTCACATTCTATATTGTGTTTTGGAAAAAGGTTGTCATAAACGTTACTTAATTCATTAAAAAAAAAAAATTTTTTTTCAAAATTCAGTTAAGTTAAAGTTAAAGTACCAATGATAGTCACACACACACTAGGTGTGGCAAAATTATTCTCTGCATTTGATCCATCACCCTTGATCACCCCCTGGGAGGTGAGGGGAGCAGTGAGCAGCAGCGGTGGCCGCACCCGGGAATCATTTTTGGTGATTTAACCCCCAATTCCAAACCTTGATGCTGAGTGCCAAGCAGGGAGGTAATGGGTCTCATTTTTATAGTCTTTGGTATGACTCGGCCGAGGTTTGAACTCACAGCCTACCGATCTCAGGGCGGACACTCTAACCACTAGGCCACTGAGTAGGTAACATACTTATAAACATTCATTCACTTTCTTCTTTCCTTCATGGATCTAAACTTTACCGCTGCTGGTAGTTTTTTCTATGTTTGTATTTAATAAGTTGCAGGTGTATTTATTTCAGTATAAAAGTGTAAAAAGTGTTTTGCTTGGGTCATGAAATGATGATAATGGTGTGCCAGGCAGGGCATACACACATTTTATATTTAATGTTTAAATCTCTGGAGTCTACATCAACTTCAGATCTATCCCTCATTTCAAAATGTTTTAGGTTTTTTTATGTTGTTTTTTTGTTTGTTTGTTTTCCGCCCTTTTTTGTCAAACAAAACTATGTTTTTAATGGCAAACACACAAAATATGCAAAATTTTCCACCAAAAATATTTTTCAAAGTGGAATATTTGATGTGAAGTAATCTTACGCAACCTTGGATAGGTCAATAATTCATAATAACATTGATTTTGATTCAATATTATGTTTTGAGCAATGACAGTTTGAAAGAAAAAAAACAGCTTCGTTTTATTAGTCAACATTGCAACTTTTTCTAAATTACATTTCACCTTTAAGCTTTTTTATTTCACTTTTGTTATGTTTTTGTTTATTTTAATAGTATTTTTAGAATGTGAACTCCCTTGCTCTCTCTGTCTCTGTCCCTCCCTCTGTCCCTCCCTCACGAATGCTGCTGCGTGCGCACATGCCTTCACAATTTGTTTTGTTTTTAACCCCTTCTTAACCCTGGACGTACATTGAAAATACACGCAACCCTAACTCAAAATGCCGGACATTTGAGGCATTTAAGAAACCCCGCCCGGACAGCCCCGCAAAAGAGGACATGTCCAGGGAAAAAAGGACGTATGGTCAGTCTAATTCAGTGGTTCTTAACTTGGGTTGGATCGAACCCTAAGGGTTCGGTGAGTCAGCCTCAGGGGTTTGGCAGAGCCTCTGCCGTAGCGGTCAAGACACACCAGACTCATGAATTGATTAACGTGGACCCCGACTTAATTAAACAAGTTGAAAAACGTATTCGGGTGTTACCATTCAGTGGTCAATTGTACGGAATATGTACTGTACCGTGCAATCTACTAATAAAAGTTTCATTCAATATATCAAGCAATCGTGTAAATAAAAACTTCTCCCTATCGGCGTATCTGTACTGTAAAGTTAACATATGAATTACATTAAAAAGAAAGTCTAAGTCTAAATATTATGGATACCCCTAAACAATGTTCCCTCTGATTTTTCATCTGATTTGCAGGTGTGTAATTTGTTGTGAGTTCATGCACTGTGTTGGTTTTGTTCTTTGAACAAGGTGATGTTCATGCACGGTTCATTTTGTGCACTAGTAAAACAAACATATAACTTTGTCTTGAATTTAAAAAAAACAACATAACATTTTTCACTAAAGAAGGGTTCGGTGAATGCGCATATGAAACTGGTGGGGTTCGGTACCTCCAACAAGGTTAAGAACCACTGGTCTAATTAAAAGCACCTGTTGGGTGGAAGGTGAAAAAATGTGTTTAAAGATTGGTTTGTTTTTATTTTAGGAGAGTTCATTGACAGTCATGATTTAGTCAATTTAATTATAGTACTCGGTAAAAGGTTTATTTTTAAGGCCAAAAACAGATATTCACTTAGTATTTCTTTCTTTAAAACATTTATTCAGTATTTTTTAACTTTAGAAAATTATATGGTTGAAAACGATAATGATGCCAAAAAACATAAAAAAAGATGGGAAGTCCTCAAAGGCTTATTTTGAAAATGTAATTTTGTTTATATATGATATGCAATCTGTTGTTGTATTCCCTATTTTAAGTGTACATAAATGAAGGTGTGTGTTGCTGAATCCGACTTGGATGTGATCTGGACTGTACATGGGTGCTTAATTTGAAAATGTACATTTGTTTGTGGATTGTATGCAACCTGTTGTGTTCCCTGGTTTTTGGTGTACATGGGTGAAGGTGTGTGTTGCTGAGCCCGATCTGGACGTTATCTGAACTGGACCTGGTTTTAAGAACCCTTTTGAACAATCTGATTTCATTGACAACCCGGTCTAGTGAAGTTAAGGTCCTTTGTTGGTTTTGTTTGAAAGTAAAGCAATATAAAAACAATTACATAAAAGATAGTAATTAATGAAAATGTTAGTGGACCAGCACCACGCACAATCATGTGTGCTCTAAAGACTGTATCCCTTGCAGACTGTATTATTCTATATTGTAGGAACCAGAAGTTTTTTTTTAATAACAGAAAGAGACAGCCCCTTTTGTGTAAATGAGTGTGGATGAGTGTGAATGGGGGAGGGAGGGTTTTCTTGGGTTGATGCACTAATGGTAAGTGTATCTTTTGTCTTTTTTTATGTTGTTTAAAATAAATAAAAAAATAAAATAAAAAAAGCACCTGTTGAAACTTAAATAATCCCATAATGTGATGTTTACAAAATATAAAATTCTTCCCATTTTGAAACAAATTAAATATCAGTAATATATAATTGAATGTATATGCACTTAAGTGTAACAATCAAGTGAACCCAAGCCATAGTTTATTCTGATCATTTTTAATGACTAAAATGACATCCACATACTGATAGATTTATATATGTCGGTTTTTGTTTGTATTAATTAATCTCATTATCAGGGCTGAAAATGTTTTGAGATTAGATTTCACTTAGTCATTTACTAATTATTTTTAATTTTATTCAGGCATTATCCCCAGCTTCACTTTGGTTTAATGCACGCTTCACTTCTGTTGTCGTCACCCGTTTTATTGATGTTTTGTATAAAAAAAACCAATAGCTTACCTGGGAGTAAAAGGGAATAAAAATATATAAACAAGAGTAGATACATTTTTTTTTTTAAAGCAGTATTATCGCCACATCTTCAATCACTTTTACTTTTCCGTCATTGCAATACATAACGCACGGGGGCGCCACACTGACTATCATCGCGTACTTTCTTTTTTAAAATGTAAATTTTTATATTTTTTAATTTTTTTAACAAGACACTTACTGTAACTTAAATCTACAGTAAAAAAATGTGACTTTTAAATGATCAGTATTGTGAATTGACGTATTTAATGTAAATAACTTAGTAAAAAAAAAAGAAAAAAATATTTATTTATTTGCCATTTAAGGCTGCTGAGCACATCGTTCGGTTTCAAAATAAGTACAGTATTCTTAGGTAATTTTTTGTTTTGTTTTGTATGTGATCTTTTAAGGTAGTATTTACATTTAAGACGACAAAAAGAGAAAACCATGGTAACTGGGATGACCGGCACGATCAGAACTGCCGTAAAACAGTTTGACATAAGTGAGGTAGTATTCGCGCATGCGTGGACTGACCGTCCGTAACCGATCGAGTAGTGACAGGCGGTACTTGCTCGCAAAACAAGCGATTTCGAAGCGAACATACTCTTTAGTCACTTGGCAGCATATCAATTTTTTTTTTTAATGACAAAAAAACCCTACCGAATAGAAAACGCTCCCAAGTGTGGCTCCACTATTCAAAAATGCGACGAGGGTTACGCTCGCTACAGTATTTGTGGGTCAACAATCAAGGCAAGTGGCGGGAATACTTCCAATCTGAGGACGCACCTGGTCGATGTAATGACTGGACTGTGCAACATCTTTGACAGCCCAGATAGGAGATGTACGGCGACAACTAATCCATTCAGCACCTTTAGCGACTTGGCAAAATAGGAGAAGAAACGGCGTCAACATTTGGTGACAAGGAGGCATCATCGTCATCATCTTCGTCTGCTCCAGGTAAATGTTATGCTATGTTCCTGTTCTTGAAAACAAAACCTGCAAAGGGGACGATTGACAATAACCGGTGTTGACCCGATACCGTACCGGTACCTAGTGATGGGTTGATGAGGCGTCATGAAGCGTTTCGACACATTGCAAAACTGTATTGATACTGTGCCGATACTGTGTCACTAAATACTGACATCTGCTGGACATTAAAAATCACTACAGGCAACCTATGGACCGACTCAACTGACACTGATTTTATGACCTAGTATATACAACATACTTGCAAACCCTCCCGTTTTTAGCGGGAGAATCCCGGTATTCAGCGCCTCTCCCGACAACCTCCCGGCAGAAATTTTCTCCCGACAAACTCCCGGTATTCAGCCGGAGCTGGAGGCCACGCCCCCTCCAGCTCAATGCGGACCTGAGACTGAGTGGGGACAGCCTGTTCTCACGTTCGCTTTCCCACAATATAAACAGCTTGCCTGCCCAATGACGTCATAACATCTAGGGCTTTTAGAGAGTAGAGTGCACAACTGCGCACACAACAAGGAGACGAAGCAGAAGAACGAGGAAATTACAGACATGGCGACGCCGTCGACGAGCAAGATGAAGAAATACGCTTGCAAGTTCCAAAACGAATGGAAACAAGAATTTCAGTTCATCCAGGACAGTTCGAAGGGGAAGGTGTATGTTGCCTGTAAATTTTGTAGAACAGACTTCTCCATTGAACGCGGTGGCCGAAATGATATACTCATCATGAACGGAGAAGTTAAACAGGACAATACTGCCATCTAATGGATAGCCACCGGAACACTGAAATTCAAGTATTTATTTTATTTATATGTAAATAAAATAAATATATATATATATAGCTAGAATTAACTGAAAGTCAAGTATTTCATACATATATATACAGTATATATATATATATATATATATATATATATATATATGAAATACTCGAGTTGGTGAATTCTAGCTGTAAATAACCACGCCCCCCGCCCCAACCCCCTCTGAAGAGGTATGTTTTACAATGTTGGTGCTAAATATTTGATCCTATCATGGCAGTGCATGACACACAATATTTCAACGGCATTGTTAGAAATTGTTTCACTTTTAATTTAGCAAGGCACAATGTATTATTCTGTATTGGTTCGTAGTCAATCTTGTCCCTTTCAAACATGAAAGGGGTTCATAAACCTCACTGCTGCAGTAGCCTCAGGGAAGTTTGCCAAAAGAAGCGTTCTCAACAGTTTGAACCATCCAAATAATTAGAGGTATCAGTGTTTAATTTATGTGGCGTCCCCCTTACAGGCACATGCACACACACACACACACACGCACACACACACACACACACACACACACACACACACACACAAACACACACACACACACACACACACACACACGGCCGCCGTGAAGCACTTGAATGCGTCATTTGGTGCAATCAGAGAGCGTGCAGCTTTGGCCCACAATGAATCACACACTTGAAATTGCTCCCTGGCTGCCAGCCGTGGTGTGACCACGATGGAGCGCCCCGGTTCTCCCTACGCCTTTGTCCTGCTGATGGCCTTCTTTACACACCCTGCTAGCATCGCGCTTTGAGGAAAGACTCATTTGCTTTTGTTTGTCAGCCCGGTCCGCGGCTGAGCTAAATAATGCAAATTTGCTTCATTTTTTTGTCATGTGTAAAATGTTCTTTTAATGACTTTACAATGGCTTCTCCTGATGCTTTAATTGATACATTTAGTACCAACTTTGATGCTGCATTTAAACAAATCCTTTCTTCGACAGGAACTAACGAATGGGAAACTACTGAAAAATTGCTGCTTGTACGTACACTTAATCAGCATAAAACCATATTTGGTCTCTTAATGGCAGTTTATTTTGGACCAAGCATGAAGCGTTTTTCTACCACTACCCCTGGACCAAAAAAGTATATATTCATATTAGGGCTGCAACAACTAATCGATTAAATCGATTAAAGTCGATTATAAAAATAGTTACCGATTAATTTAGTCATCGATTCGTTGGATCTATGTTATGCGCTTGCGCAGAGGCTTTAAAAATTTATTTTTATTTTTATTTTTAAAAAATAATTCTTTATTTATAAACTGCAACATTTACAAACAGCTGAGAAACAATAATCAAAATAAGTATGGTGCCATTATGCTGTTTTTAAAAAAATAAAATACTGGAAAGGATAGAAATGTAGTTTGTCTCTTTTATCCGATTATTAATCGATTAATCGAAGTAATAATCGACAGATTAATCGATTATCAAATTAATCGTTAGTTGCAGCCCTAATTCATATGATGTTCTTTATTGAAACTAACAAGAAGAAAAACACACAATTCTGTTTTTACCAACAACTACTACTGCATGTATTTTTTAATACTACATTTCACCTACCGTATTTTCCTGACCACAGGGCGCACCGGATTATAAGGCGCACTGCCGATGAGCGGGTCTAGTCAGGTCTATTTCCGTACAAAAGTCGCACCGGATTATAGGGCGCATTAAAGGGATCATATTATTATAATTTAAAAAAAAAAAGTAAAACACTTACTTGTGGTCTACATAACATGTAATGGTGGTTATTTGGTCAAAATGTTGCATAGATGATGTTTTACACATCATCTTCTAGCCGCTTTCTGACAGTCTCTTCAGGATGCGCTGTTTTGTGGGCGGTCTTATTTACGTGGCTCACCTTCCGTCATCTTTGTTGTAGCGGTGTAGCGTGCAAGGACGGGAGAGGAAGAAGTGTCAAAAGATGGCGCTAACTGTTTTAATGACATTCAGACTTTACTTCAATTAATAACGGAGCAGCATCTCCTCATCCGTGGCTCACTAGTGCAACAACAAGGCCGGAAATGTGTCCCGCGTAAAACCGTCCGACCGGAACTGTCTAATAACTAAAGTTCCTTGGGTGAATAATGTAAACTCACTACACCGGTATGTTTTAGCGCTTTCATGGCGAGTTTACTGACAGATATACTGTAAGTAAGAACTTTACACTACTTTAGAAATGGCAACAGTTGAGGATGAATGTCCCATAAAAAGAAGATAGAGAAAAAGAAGAAGCTTATCGACTACGGCGTCGCACGGACTACAAAGGCAGACGCGTGCAAATTTTCAGGACTTATGCAGATCCCAAATACAGATCAGCAGGTACCAGAAGGTAAGAAAAGTTGCTTTTGCATAATATTGTGAAACAAAACGCCAGATAATATGTCTTACCCTACTCAGTGGCCTAGTGGTTAGAGTGTCCGCCCTGAGATCGGTAGGTTGTGAGTTCAAACCCCGGCCGAGTCATACCAAAGACTATAAAAATGGGACCCATTACCTCCCTCAGGGCCGGCCCGTGGCATAGGCCGTATAGGTAAATGCTAAAGGCGCCGTCCATCAGGGGGCGCCACGCCAGTGCCACAAATGTTGGAGAAAAAAAAAAAAAAGTTGGTACTATTATTTCTATATACAAAAAATAATCCCACGTTAATTAAAATGCAAAGTAAAGCTTATTTAATAGAAATATTATTTGTTTCAACATTACGCCCCAAAACGGTGCGCCCTCTCCCTTCCCGTATCATGACTCTTTATGGACGTCACCGCATCAAAAAATCAACACAAGATGTCAAAACGGCCAAAACTGTCAGGTGCCCAGGGAAGAAAAATGAGAAAAAAAAAAAATCCCACGTTAATTAAAATGCAAAGTAAAGCCTATTTAATAGAAATATTATTTGTTACAACATTACGCCCCCATCCCTAAAACCCCCCACCCCCACCCCCCCCCCCCCCCCCTTCCGCACGGTGCGCCCTCTCCCTTCCCGTATCATGACTCTTTATGGACATCACCGCATCAAAAAATCAACACAAGATGTCAAAACGGCCAAAACTGTCAGGTGCCCAGGAAAGAGAAAAGAAGAGGAGGAGAAACGAGAAAAAGACAGAGGTAGCAGGGAGGTAACGTTAGCCTACATGAAATCATTTGTCTGTTACAGAATGTGATAGTAACCTGGCTTTTTAGCATTAAGCTAATGTTACATGATTCTGCAATTGCTAATCAATAAATAGCTGGTTCTGTTTTAACGTCGGGTTAATATTGTGGAGGGGGCTAAATTGTTATGGAAAATAATAATGTAACGTTAGGTAATTACAGTACTCCCACCTTACATTCCTCAGGGACATTTGTATTAGATCTTTTAAGCAGGTGTTTTCTGTTTACATTGTTATTGCCTTCTGGTTAGCTAATGTTTGCCCTGCAGGTAATAGTCACTTTTCCACCCCTTTATATATTAGGTATAGTTGTAAGCCTAGTTGTTAAAGTGCACATCATTAATGTTGATTAAGCAATATCCCATGAGAGGGAATGCTGTTTTTTAATTTGAGCACTGCTGTGATTCGGTTAAAGATAATCATAACATAACATTCTCATATAATATGTTAATTTGCTTTCTTTAAGTAAAAAAAAAGGTCAAAGACAAAGCTATTTGGTTTCTTGTGAGTATATACACTTCACTGCCGATGTGGGGGGGGGGGGGGGGGGGGGGCGCCACCTAAAATCTTGCCTAGGGCGCCAGATTGGTTAGGGCCAGGCCTGACCTCCCTGCTTGGCACTCAGCATCAAGGGTTGGAATTGGGGGTTAAATCACCAAAAATGATTCCCGGGCGCGGCACCGCTGCTGCCCACTGCTCCCCTCACCTCCCAGGGGGTGAACAAGGGGATGGGTCAAATGCAGAGGACACATTTCACCACACCTAGTGAGTGTGTGACAATAATTGGTACTTTAACTTTAACTTGAACTTTAACTTAAAATACACACACCATAATAATACTCGTATGTTGAAGCACAGTACAATCCTTTAAGCGGTGCGGCTTCATAGCTTACCAAAGTCGTACTAAAACATTTTGATAGATTTTGAGCGTTGTGTGTAATGTTCTATATTTTCAATGAAACATATAACATTTTGGTGTTGTTTACTTGAGTCATATTGCAGTCTACATGAATCTCTTATGTGTGACTGCCATCTACTGGTCACACTTGTCATTTCACCATGTACCAAATAAAATAGCTTTGAGGTCGGTAAGCACAACCAAAATTATTCCGTACATTAGGCACACCGGGTTATAAGGTTTTGAGAAAATGAAAGGATTATAAGTGCGCCTTATAGTCCGAAAAGTACGGTACCTTGGAGGTAGAAAAGCGCTATACAAGTATAACCCATTTACCATTTGAAATGAAAATAACAGAATAAACATGAAAAAACCCTCTGGATGAATCATTGCATTCAGAGTAAACCACACGGACTTCCGAGGAAATATTCAATATGGCGCCAGGGTGTACCGGCCGCAGTCTGCCTGCTGTGCTTCAATCTATTGTTTATTGCTGCATCGTTTGGTAGTTTGTGGCAAAACAGCACTGGGTTTCTAGTATGACCGTCAGGCACTTATTGATCCACATCGACCTTATGAAGTGTGTCTAAATCACCACTTTAAGGATCAAGCATCGAGAATTCCTCCTCACTTGGCCTCAGTACCCGCTTACCTGCTGCGTTCACCTGCCCCGCGGAGGAAGCAAGCCAAAAAGAGGGTGACTTCGAGCAAGAATCAAAGCAGTCCTGGAGGTCTAATCCCCGGATTGCTCCTGTCCTCTCTTCACCTGGATGCCAGGAAAGACGTGGATTGCAGAGGATCCAGCCTGTGGAACCCGCGCATCATGCCACCTGCCTGCGTCATCTGCCGCTGCCAGGAAAGACGTGGATTGCGGAGGATCCAGCCTGTGGCCCCCGCGTGTCTGGCCACCTACCTGCGTCATCTGCCGCTGGCATCGCGGTGTGGATCACAGATGCCTCCGGCCCATACTTGCCAACCTTGAGACCTCCGAATTTGGGAGATTGGGGGGGTGAGTATATTTATAGCTAGAATTTACTGAAATTCAAGTATTTCTTTTATATATATATATATATATATATATATATATATATATATATATATATATATATATATATATATATATATATATATATATATATATATATATATATATATATATATATATATTGTAAAGGACAATGCTTTATCAACTGATTGCAATAATGTAAATTTGTTTTAACTATTAAATGAACCAAAAATATGACTTATTTTATCTTTGTGAAAATATTGGACCCAGTGTGAGCATTTCATGGAAGCTGCTTTTATACCCAATCATGGCACCCACCTGTTTCCAATTAGCCTGTTCACCTGTGGGATGTTCCAAATAAGTGTTTGATGAGCATTCCTCAAATTTCTCTGTATTTTTTTGCCACTTGTGCCCGCTTTTTGGAAACATGTTGCAGGCATCAAATTCCAAATGAGCTAATATTTGCAAAAAATTCAGTTTTCCAGTTCAAACGTTAAAGTATCTTGTCTTTGCAGTCTGTTCAATTGAATACAGGTTGAAAAGGATTTGCAAATCATTGTATTCTGTTTTTATTTACGATTCACACAACATGCCAACTTCACTGGTTTTGGGGTTTGTATTTAATCTGTGGTTCACACTGGCACAGACTACTTCCGATGTGAAGAAACAGACACACATTTGCAATGAATCTGCAATCTGTGTTTTTTTTTGACGCAACTACCTTTGCCAGCCGTGATGATGCTGACACATTTTTGACAGACTTCACTCACCATTGTCTGACTGTTTTGAACACAGTCGCAACAGCTAAACACACTCTTGGCTCTCAGATGAAACTTTGTCCATGGATGGTCGAAGCCATTTCTAGCTTTGGGAACAGCTCTCGGAAAATGGAAGGTTTGTGGAAAGTCATACAATTAGAGATGCATAGACTCCATTTTAAAGAAATTATGATAGAGCTGAATGAAATTATAACACAAGCTTGCTCAGCTTTCTTTTCACATCTTGTTTTGTATAATAAGAAAAGCCCTGAAGTCCTATTTGACACCATTGAAAATCTTGTTGCACCCCCATCCTCCCATGTGCCTGTGTACACGCAGAATACTATAATAGATTTTTTAACTTTTATGTGAAAAATGCATGACATTACCCAGCAAGCACAATACATTAAAACAGCGTTGAGAACTTGTTGAATTAGGTCCTGGCGTTGAGCAACTCAAACACATCGTTGAAACAACATGCTTTTTGATGACGTTTAATCAATGTTGGGTTCTGACATTGATTTGACCATTGAATTTTGGTTATTTCCCAATCAATATTCTACAACACAAATATAACGTTGAAACAACATGCCTTTTGACAACGTCTATTTTGTGTCAGTTTGTGACGTTGACTAGACCATTGAAATGTGGTCATTTTCCAACTAATATTCTACAACACAAATACAACGTTGAAACAACATGCTTTTTGACGACGTTAAATCAATGTTGGGTTTTGACGTTGATTTGAACATTGAATTTTGGTTATTTCCCAACCAATATTCTACAACACAAATACAACGTTGAAACAACATGCCTTTTGACAACGTCTGTTCAATGTCAGTTTGTGACGTTGACTAGACCATTGAAATGTGGTCATTTTCCAACCGATATTCTACAACACAAATACAACGTTGAAACAACATGCTTTTTGACGACGTTAAAGGCCTACTGAAATGATTTTTTAAAATTTAAACGGGGATAGCAGATCCATTCTATGTGTCATACTTGATCATTTCGTGATATTGCCATATTTTTGCTGAAAGGGTTTAGTAGAGAACGACGACGATAAAGTTCACAACTTTTGGTCGCTGATAAAAAATAGCCTTGCCCCTACCGGAAGTAGCGTGACGTCACAAGCTGGAGTGCTCCTCACATTTCCTCATTGTTTACACTAGCAGCGAGCGAGATTCGGACCGAGAAAGCGACGATTACCCAATTAATTTGAGCGAGGATGAAAGATTCGTGGATGAGGAAAGTGAGAGTGAAGGACTATAGTGCAGTGCAGGACATATCTTTTTTCGCTCTGACCGTAACTTAGGTACAAGGGTTCATTGGATTCCACACTTTCTCCTTTTTCTATTGTGGATCACGGATTTGTATTTTAAACCACCTCGGATACTATATCCTCTTGAAAATGAGAGTCGAGAACACGAAATGGACATTCACAGTGACTTTTATCTCCACGGCAATACATCGGTGAAGCACTTTAGCTACGGAGCTAACGTGATAGCATCGTGCTTAAATGCAGATAGAAACAAAAGAAATAAGCCCTTGACTGGAAGGATAGACAGAAGATCAACAATACTACTATCAGGAGACACCGAACCAAACACTGGACCTGTAACCACACGGTTAATGCTGTGCCGCCTGTCGAAGCCTAGCAATGCTGTTGCTAACGACGCCATTGAAGCTAACTTAGCTACGGGACCTCGTCAGAGCTATGATAAAAACATTAGCGCTCCATCTACGCCAGCCCTCATCTGCTCATCAACACCCGTGCTCACCTGCGTTCCAGCGATCGACGGCGCGACGAAGGACTTCACCCGATCATCGATGCGGTCGGCGGATAGCGTCGGATAGCGCGTCTGCTATCCGACTCAAAGTCCTCCTGGTTGTGTTGCTACAGCCAGCCGCTAATACACCGATCCCACCTACAACTTTCTTCTTTGCAGTCTTCATTGTTCATTAAACAAATTGCAAAAGATTCACCAACACAGATGTCCAGAATACTGTGGAATTTTGAGATGAAAACAGAGCTTTTTTGTATTGGATTCAAAGGTGTACCAATACTTCCGTTTAACTAGTGACGTCACTCGCATACGTCATCATACAAAGACGTTTTCAACCGGAAGTGTGGCGGGAAATTTAAAATTGCACTTTATAAGTTAACCCGGCCGTATTGGCATGTGTTGCAATGTTAAGATTTCATCATTGTTATATAAACTATCAGACTGCGTGGTCGGTAGTAGTGGGTTTCAGTAGGCCTTTAAATCAATGTTGGGTTTTGACGTTGATTTGAACATTGAATTTTGGTCATTTCCCAACCAATATTCTACAACACAAATACAACGTTGAAACATCATGCTTGGTTTATTCAATGTCAGGTTGCGACGTTGATTCGACCATTGCAATTTGGTCATTTGCCAACCAACACCATGGATCCAACGTTGGACATCAACGTTGTCTCAATTTACAAATACAACTATTTTGCAACATTGTTTCAAAGTCATTTTTAAAGGACAAATATGTATAATCAACATTGTGTCAATTTCTTGTGCCTGCTGGGTAGGGCCAGTATCAGGCCTCCCTTGAATAACTTGTGCACTACATCAGCCCCTGTGTGCTCACGGTCTTCTGTCAACCCTGTCAGCCTACAGGATGTTCAGGTTTTAATGGGCACGATGAAACCCACATCGAGCCCTGTGGACATTGTTCCTACACCACTGCTCTTAAATGTTGTTGATGTTGTCGGTTCTTGCGTGGTAAAATAGATAAACCATTCACTTCAGTTAGGCTCGGTCCCCAGCTTTTTAAAGGCCTACTGAAAGCCACTACTACCGACCACGCAGTCTGATAGTTTATATATCAATGATGAAATCTTAACATTGCAACACATGCCAATACGGCCGGGTTAACTTATAAAGTGCAATTTTAAATTTCCCGCTAAACTTTCGGTTGAAAACGTCTATGTATGATGACGTATGCGCATGACGTCAATCGTTGAAACGGAAGTATTCGGACACGTTGTATCCAATACAAAAAGCTCTTTTTTCATCGCAAAATTCCACAGTATTCTGGACATCTGTGTTGGTGAATCTTTTGCAATTTGTTTAATGAACAATGGAGACTGCAAAGAAGAAAGCTGTAGGTGGGATCGGTGTATTAGCGGCTGGCTGCAGCAACACAACCAGGAGGACTTTGACTTGGATAGCAGACGCGCTATCCGACGCTAGCCGCCGACCGCATCTGTGAGGTCCCGTTGCTAAGTTAGCTTCAATGGCGTCGTTAGCAACAGCATTGTTAAGCTTTGCCAGGCTGGAAAGCATTAACCGTGTAGTTACAGGTCCATGGTTTAATAGTATTGTTGATTTTCTGTCTATCCTTCCAGTCAGGGTTTTATTTCTTTTGTTTCTATCTGCAGTTAAGCCCGATGCTATCACGTTAGCTCTGTAGCTAAAGTGCTTCGCCGATGTATTGTCATGGAGATAAAAGTCACTGTGAATGTCCATTTCGCGTTCTCGACTCTCATTTTCAAGAGGATATAGTATCTGAGGTGGTTTAAAATACAAATCCGTGATCCACAATAGAAAAAGGAGAGAGTGTGGAATCCAATGAGCCAGCTTGTACCTAAGTTACGGTCAGAGCGAAAAAAGATGCGTCCTGCACTGCACTGTAGTCCTTCACTCTCAAGTCCCTCATCCACAAATCTTTCATCCTCGCTCAAATTAATGGGGTAATCCTCGCTTTCTCGGTCCGAATCGCTCTCGCTGCTGGTGTAAACGATGGGGAAATGTGAGGAGCCTTTCAACCTGTGACGTCACGCTACTTCCGGTACAGGCAAGGTTTTTTTTTATCAGAGACCAAAAGTTGCAAACTTTATCGTCGTTGTTCTATACTAAATCCTTTCAGCAAAAATATGGCAATATCGCGAAATGATCAAGTATGACACATAGAATGGATCTGCTATCCCCGTTTAAATAAAAACAAATTCATTTCAGTAGGCCTTTAAATGTTTTTGATGTTGTCGGTTCTTGCGTGGTAAAATAGATAAACCGTTCACTTCAGTTAGGCTCGGTCCCCAGCTTTTTAAACATGCTGTGGTGAATCCCATTCTTAAAAAGCCTAATCTTGATCCGGCGGAGTCTATAAAACCACTGGCCCCTATCAAAACTTCCCTTCAAATGGAACATTTTGGAAAACGTGGTAGCTAAGCAGCGAACCTCATTATTGGAACACCATGACTTTTATGATAATATCAATCTGGCTTTAGGTCAATCCACTCGACCGAAACTTCTCTTTTGAAAGTTTTACTCGATATGATTTCAGCCTTTGATACTGTGCATCAAAGTTCCCTCTAAGGCGCACTGCTTCCACGTTTGGTGCGCATGGTAAATCTTAAACTGCGCATTAAAGAAAATTTGAACTGTAAAAAATGAAACGCATATTAAAGGCCTACTGAAAAGATTTTTTTTTATTTAAACGGGAATAGCAGATCCATTCTATGTGTCATACTTGATCATTTCGCGATATTGCCATATTTTTGCTGAAAGGATTTAGTAGAGAAAAATCGACGATAAAGTTCGCAACTTTTGCTCGCTGATAAAAA
This sequence comes from Entelurus aequoreus, assembly GCF_033978785.1. Classification (NCBI taxonomy): domain Eukaryota; kingdom Metazoa; phylum Chordata; class Actinopteri; order Syngnathiformes; family Syngnathidae; genus Entelurus; species Entelurus aequoreus. The sequence continues at coordinate 46,895,227 of NC_084745.1, forward strand.
AAAGCTTTGCCTGTACCGGAAGTAGCGTGACGTCACAGGAGCTAGGATTCCTCACAATTCCCCGTTGTTTACAATGGAGCGAGAGAGATTCGGACCGAGAAAGTGATGATTACCCCATTAATTTGAGCGAGGATGAAAGATTCGTAGATGAGGAACGTTACAGTGAATGACTTGAGAGGCAGTGATGGACGTATCTTTTTTCGCTCTGACCGTAACTTAGGTACAAGCTGGCTCATTGGATTCCACACTCTCCTTTTTCTATTGTAGATCACAGATTTGTATTTTAAACCACCTCGGATACTATATCCTATTGAAAATGAGAGTCGAGAACGCGAAATGGACATTCAGTGCCTTTTATCTCCACGACAATACATTGGCGAAATGCTTTAGCTACGAGCTAACGTGATAGCATCTTGCTTTAACTGCATATAGAAACAAAAGAAATAAACCCCTGACTGGAAGGATAGATAGAAAATCAACAATACTATTAAACCGTGGACATGTAAATACACGGTTAATGCTTTCCAGGCTGGCGAAGGTTAACAATGCTGTGCTAACGACGCCATTGAAGCTAACTTAGCAACCGGACTGCACAGAGCTATGCTAAAAACATTAGCTCTCCACCTACGCCAGCCAGCCCTCATTTGCTCATCAACACCCATGCTCACCTGCGTTCCATCGATCGGCAGAAGGACGAAGGACCTCACCCGATGCGTTTGGCGGCCCGGAGACGTAGGAAGTCAAGGTGAGGTCGACGGCTAGCGCTCCAACAAAGTCCTCCTGGTTGTGTTGCTACACTGATCCCACCTACAACTGTCTTCTTTGCAGCCTTCATTGTTCATTAAAAAAATTGCAAAAGATGTCCAGAATACTGTGGAATTATGAAATGAAAACAGAGCTTTTTGTATAGGATTCTACGGGGTACCATAACTTCCGTTACTCTGACTTCGTCACGCGCATACGTCATCATACCGTGACGTTTCAGCCGGGTATTTCCCGGGAAATTTTAAATGTCACTTTATAAGTTAACCCGGCCGTATTGGCATGTGTTGCAATGTTAAGATTTCATCATTGATATATAAACTATCAGACTGCGTTGTCGGTAGTAGTGGCTTTCAGTAGGCCTTTAAGCTATGAACCACTTTGCAATCCAACTTAATTAGGTTAATACAACCAGGGGTAACAACTGATGACAGGACAAGGATGACGAGCACCTGCACCAGCCGCAGATGTGTTTACTTACACAGCCAATTGATGCCATATGTATATTTACTTACAAAGAGTTTATTGCAGCAGTGCCAACTTTTTACAAATACCAAGGAAATCCGATCACTCTTTTTATCCGCAAGCTCTGTGATCACTTAGAAGCTCGTTTTCCAGATGATGAATTGAAATAGTGGTCTGGGAGTGACATTGAAGCACTGAGCTCAGACATTAATTATGGATTTGGAGTATGGATCCCCATACGTACTGGAAAGGAAGTGTGAGGAGAATCTCCACCACCCTCACATAGAGGCCATTAGCAGTGAATATGCTGAATTCAAGTGCATGAAACAAAAACTTCAAGGATCAATCAGCACATTTTCAGATATCGTGGCTGCAGCAATCCGATGTGAGGAGCTAAAGGAGATCTCTCAGCTTGTGGATATGTGTGCTACATTTCAAGCATCAAGTGCAGATTGTGAAAGAGGCTTCACTTTAATGATTTGTCTCAAAACCTCATCCAGAAACCATCTAAAAGTGACAGATTTGGACCAGCTGATGCGCATAAAATCAAAGCAAAAAGCATCAAACCGGTTGATTCCTAGTGTATCAATTTCTTGTTTGATCGAGGAAATATGCTAACAGCTGATCACCGTGATCGAGCTGAAATTAATCGGGATCACCGATCACCAGGGCTCGAATTTAACCACGGCAACCGCGGCAAAAGCCGTGACCGCCCTTGTGACTTGCCGTAATGCCCTAAAAAATTGACCAACATCGATGCCGACAACATGCCTTGACCGCCCTTGACTTTTTACTTGTTAATGGACGAGGGATGTAACGGTAAACGGTATAATGATAATTTGCGATAAAATTCCAGACGGTTAGTAATACAGTCTAATTTTTTAATGATCAAAAACACTTCCTTTTAATAATGCATTTTAGGCAACACGACGTCAGGTGCATGCGCACTAGCGTCGCTTGGCTTGGTAATCATGGCGGACAAGCTACACGGACTTTGCTCCGGAGATTTCCCCTCAGGGTAAACAGAGCCAAGCGCTTGGTTTAACGTCATTTTCCCTCGCTTCCCGGCGTGTTTTTAAAGGCCTACTGAAAGCCACTACTACCGACCACGCAGTCTGATAGTTTATATATCAATGATGAAATCTTAACATTGCAACACATGCCAATACGGCCGGGTTAACTTATAAAGTGCAATTTTAAATTTCCCGCGAAATATCCTGCTGAAAACGTCTCGGTATGATGACGTTTGCGCGTGACGTCACGGATTGTAGCGGACATTTTGGGACAGCATTGTGGCCAGCTATTAAGTCGTCTGTTTTCATCGCAAAATTCCACAGTATTCTGGACATCTGTGTTGGTGAATCTTTTGCAATTTGTTTAATGAACAATGGAGATAGCAAAGAAGAAAGCTGTAGGTGGGAAGCGGTGTATTAGCGGCCGGCTGCAGCAACACAAACACGTAGCGGCTACGTCGTAGCCGGTGTTTCATTGTTTACATTCCCGAACGATGACAGTCAAGCTTTACCATTGGCCTGTGGAGAACTGGGACAAAATAGACTCTTACCAGGAGGACTTTGAGTTGCATACACATGCTTGTGGAGATGGGACAACAGAGACTCTTACCAGGAGGACTTTGAGTTGGATACGCGCTACCGTGAGTACGCAGCTGCGGCTTCCAAACATTTGATCGGTTGCCCGTACGTGTGTGCCGCTATGTGCATGTCACGTACGTAACTTTGGGGAAATATATGTGCTGTATGAACTTTGGGGAGGTGAACGGTACTTTGGGCTGTGGGATTGAGTGTGTTGTGCGGGTGTTTGAGTTGTATTGGTGGGTTATCTGGACGGGAGGGGGGAGGTGTTTGTTATGCGGGATTAATTTGTGGCATATTAAATATAAGCCTGGTTGTGTTGTGGCTAATAGAGTATATATATGTCTTGTGTTTATTTACTGTTTTAGTCATTCCCAGCTGAATATCAGGTCCCACCCGCCTCTCACAGCATCTTCCCTATCTGAATCGCTTCCACTGCCCTCTAGTCCTTCACTCTCACTTTCCTCATCCACAAATCTTTCATCCTCGCTCAAATTAATGGGGAAATCGTCGCTTTCTCGGTCCAAATCGCTCTCGCTGCTGGTGGCCATGATTGTAAACAATGTGCAGATGTGAGGAGCTCTACAACCTGTGACGTCACGCTACTTCCTGTACAGGCAAGGCTTTTTTATCAGCGACCAAAAGTTGCGAACTTTATCGTCGATGTTCTCTACTAAATCCTTTCACCATAAATATGGCAATATCGCGAAATTATCAAGTATGACACATAGAATGGACCTGCTATCCCCGTTTAAATAAGAAAATCTCATTTCAGTAGGCCTTTAAGTGCGCACTGCTGTTAGATGGAGACAGGTGTGGACAATATTGGAGACAGACACACTTGTCCCCACTCTAAACGTATACAGCGAAGGAGAAAACAATTTGATGTTGCTTTTATTTTCTCAATACAGCGTCCATCATCTGCTGTGACTGAAAGTTAATGAAGTGAGGAAACATGCATCAGGTGATGTGTCGTGAACATTGTCACAACTTGTTTATAAAGTCTTTAGTTTGTTTACTGGGATGATCACTCGTCCTTTATTTATCCGCAAACTCAATCAGTGTTCAAATAACATCAATTCTAGCTAAAATGTTTTGTCATCTCATCGAATTGAACACTGGCTGTGAAGAGTGAGTATTCGATGTGAGAGGTGTCACTTCTCTTTATTTTTGTTGGCCAAAGTGTTGCACTGAACTACAAGGAGGCGTTGTTGGAGAAGAACAACGCTTGTTTATTAGACTTCATCTTCATTAGCCAAACTGCTTTGAGTTTTATATTAATCAAAAAGTAAACACCATGTTTTTTTTACATTACTTGTGTTTTTTTTTTTTCATGTCACAAAATAAAGTTGAAAAAACATCTATGTCGTGCGCGCAATACAACTGTGCTGCTTTTATTTTGAAAAGTATTATTTATGGGCGTGTGTCCGTGTGTAACAGCGACAAGTGATGCACGGTTTACACCCGAGACGCTAAAAAGAGAAAAGTTGATGAAGAATGACGTGTTTCCAACAAGACATGGACTGCCAAGCAACGTTCTCTCTAAAGTGCGTGCCTGCGCAATTGCGCACTGCTCAAGCGTCCGATGCGCGCAGCAAATATATGCCGCGCACCAAATCAAATCCCATCTGAATTCTAAACAAAATAAACATATTTATTCTATGTAATTTTGCAATGCAACTTTGAGTGACAGTGACAACAAGCGGCCCTAACGGTGTTCGTCAACACTGTTCAATTAATGTAACGTCTATCGAGATGCTTCGAGGACAGGAATTATATCGATCACTTTATTGAGCAAAACTGTTTATATTCGGACATAACCACACCAAAAACATGAGTAAAACACTTCTATCTCGAAAAACTAGTCATTTTCTGCCGTACAAACCAGGCCAAAACCAACTTGTCACCTGTCACCAACACACATACCCCTAAACCACTGGTGCGTTTATGGCCACACAAAAAGTCGGACAACTCAAACACCACACAAAGTTACACTATGACTCCTCAGTCATACGTGTGCTTATTTTACTGTCATTTATTATTAATGTTAATTTATTTATATTAGTCATGGAATGCTGTTACACACACTATGTTGAAGTATTACTATTATTATTAATTATTATTATTATTATTATTATTATTATTTATCTTACGGTATATATCAAAAATAATATTGAGCAAAATTTAATTGAAATATTGTCGATGTGGCCCTCCAGCAGTGCTCGGGTTGCTCAAGCGGCCCCCGGTAAAAATTAATTGCCCACCCCTGTCTTACGGGTTAATTATTGGACAAAATGAAGTCTTGTCTTGAGTTTGCCAACTATAGACCATTTTTATCACATCCATTGTTATGATTCCGGTGAGCTGCGGTGTGTAGTGAAGCATGTATAGCTATTCCTCGTCCTACAAGGATGATACTTGAAATAAAAGAAGTAGTTGAAGTAGTTACAACACTGCTGAGTGCGGACAGACGTTAGCCGCTAGCTACTCTACCAAATATTAATTTTGGTGTTCAAATACTTATTTTCAGCTGTATCACACAAATACATTGTTAAAAAAATCATAGATTGTGATTTCTGGATTTTTCTTTTTAGGTTATCTCTCATACAGTGGACATGCACCTACCATGAAAATTTCAGACCCCTCCATGATTTTTAAGTGGGAGAACTTGCAAAATAGCAGGGTGTTCAAATACTTATTTTCTTGACTGTATGTTTTAGAGTTCTTTCTTTATTCATAGTCATGTTTAAAGCAGCTAGTGTTTTTCCATTTGTACTATTTCTATTTTTTTTATCTCATGTCCACAAGTAAACTATGTGCTTTACCTTGATTACTTAGAATGTAGGAGTTGGAGTACTCCTTGCCATGAATTGATTTACGTGGACCCCGACTTAAACAAGTGGAAAAACGTATTCGGTGTTACCATTTAGTGGTCAATTGTACGGAGTATGTACTGTACCGTGCAATCTACTAATAAAAGTTTCAATCAATCAATCAAACCCTTTATATCTTATCTGTATTAGAACAATGAGGCTGTATTCCTTTCTGGACAGGGTGGGGGCTTTCTTCGTATTCAAGAAGTTTTCTCTTCCGTTTGAATGTTAGACCAATTCGAGAAGCCGGTATGAATGTATTGGTGTGGGCTGGTCTCTTGAAGCTATAGTAAAACTTGATATTATTTCTATTCTGTCTTGAGGGTCCTTCTTACTCTGCATATATGTCATCTAAAGAACTTGGGATTGACCAGTGACTTTAATTCCCTGAAAGGGAGGTCTGGGACAGTACCGAATATGATTCATTAGTACTATCCGTACCTATGCTAATACCGGTATACCGTATGCTTTGGAGCCCCTGCCTCGAAAGAAAATAACGCTTGCCTTGGTGCCCTAAAATCCTTTAAGGCAACACTTGCCTTGACCTTAAAAAGTAAAAATTTGAGGTCTGGATCACGATCATATAATCCAGTGGTTCTCAATTGGGGGTACTTGAAGGTATGCCAAGGGGTAAGTGAGATTTTTTTTAAATATTCTAAAAATAGCAACAATTCAAAAATCCTTCATAAATATATTTATTCAATAATACTTCAACAAAATATGAATGTAAGTTCATAAACTCAGTGACGCACAAGCTCAGGTTTCTCACTAAAATGTCTGTCAAAAAGAACTGTGAAAAGAAATGCAATATTCAGTGTTGACAGCTAGATTTTTTGTGGACATGACCCATAAATATTGATGTTAAAGATTTCTTTTTTTGTGAAGAAATGTTTAGAATTAAGTTCATGAATCCAGATGGATCTCTATTACAATCCCCAAAGAGGGCACTTTAAGTTGATGATTACTTCTATGTGTAGACATCTTTATTTATAATTGAATCACTTGTTTATTTTTCAACAAGTTTTTAGTTATTTTTATATCTTTTTTTCCAAATAGTTCAAGAAAGACCACAACAAATGAGCAATATTTTGCACTGTTATACAACTTAATAAGTCAGAAAACTGATGACATAGTGCTGTATTTTACTTTTTTATCTCTTTTTTTTTCAACCAAAAATGCTTTGCTCTGATTAGGGGGTACTTGAATTAAAAAAATGTTCACAGGGGGTACATCACTGAAAAAAGGTTGAGAACCACTGATATAATCGACCAGCCCGAATTCGACATTTGTTTCCTTAGTTCCTTTTGAATGGCCAATCAGGTTGTTTGTTAAACTACTGCTGTGACTTCATTTTTAAAGGCAACTAAAGGCCTACTGAAAGCCACTACTACTGACCACGCAGTCTGATAGTTTATATATCAATGATGAAATCTTAACATTGCAACACATGCCAATACGGCCAGGTTAACTTATAAAGTGCAATTTTAAATTTCCCGGGGAACTTCTGGTTCAAAACGCCTTTGGAGGATGACGTATGCGCGTGACGTCGCGAGGTCCACGGAAGTGTTTGGACACAATACACAGAGCTCTGTTTTCTTCGACAAAATTCCACAGTATTCTGGACATCTGTGTTGGTGAATCTTTTGCAATTTGTTTAATGAACAATGGAGGCTGCAAAGAAGAACGTTGTAGGTGGGATCGGTGTATTAGCGGCTGGCTGTAGCAACACAACAAGGACTACTTACCCTGATAGCAGACGCCTAGCCGATGCTAGCTGCCAAACCCACGGATGAAGTCCTTCGTCGCGCTGTCGATCGCTGGAACGCAGGTGAGCACGGCTGTTGAGGAGCAGATGAGGGCTGGCTGTCGTAGGTGGAGCGCTAATGTTTTCATCATAGCTCTGTGAGGTCCGGTTGCTAAGTTGCTAATTTAGCCTTAGCGTCGTTAGCAACAGCATTGTTAAGCTTTACCAGGCTGAGAGTTATTAACCGTGTAGTTACATGTCCATGGTTTAATAGTATTGTTGATCTTCTGTCTATCCTTCCAGTCAGGGATTTATGTATTTTGTTTCTATCTGCATTTGAGAACGATGCTATCACGTTAGCTCAGTAGCTAAGTGTGTCACCGATGTATTGTCGTGGAGATAAAAGTCACTGTAAATGTCCATTTCGCGTGCTCGACTGTCATTTTCAAGAGGATATAGTATCCGAGGTGGTTTAAAATACAAATCCGTGATCCATAATAGAAAAAGGAGAGAGTGTGGAATCCAATGAGCCAGCTTGTACCTAAGTTACGGTCAGAGCGAAAAAAGATACGTCCTGCACTGCCTCTAGTTCTTCACTCTAACGTTCCTCATCCACGAATCTTTCATCCTCAAATTAGTGGGGTAATTGTCGCTTTGTCGCTCCGAATCTCTCTCGCTCCATTGTAAACAAAGGAAAATTGTGAGGAATATTACCTCCTGTGACGTCACGCTACTTCTGGTACAGGCAAGGCTTTTTTATCAGCGAGCAAAAGTTGCGAACTTTATCGTAGATTTTCTCTACTAAATCCTTTCAGCAAAAATATGGCAATATCGCGAAATGATCAAGTATGACATATAGAATGGATCTGCTATTCCCGTTTAAATTAAAAAAAATCATTTCAGTAGGCGTTTAAGTTCCTGCCCTGAAAAGAAGGCAAGAGCTTAGCCTGTACATGCAGACCGAATTAGTAAGAGGTGCTCAGCAACGACTAAACTAATCAAATAAGTCACCCCTTAGCTGTGCCTGGCAGCAAACAAAAGACAGTGAAGTCACTTAATGATTATTGACGACATGCTTCTGCTCGTTTGCTTCATGCAGGTGAAGCGCTCCCTCACTTGTACCCAAAGTGAGAGTCAAACCCTTCCCTTAAGACCGAGGTAAGTACCGAATCACTGTTGTGAGACACCTAATTGATGCGAAGTTTGCACGATGCACTGGGAAGAATTGATTGGAATTCAAAAATGCGTTTATGGAAAGCAGATGCCTGAGTTCAAGCGCTACAATTTGAATCACCATTACAAGTCCAATCATTTACAGAAAATAAACAAAGCTGAAAAACAATATGAGAAGGAAGATGAAGCTACTGGGAGGTCCTTAATCATCCTCCTCCACGTGTTTGTTTTTGTCTAATAAAAACTCAGCAAACAGCTGTCAGTTCCAGATTCACTGCTTTCGATTTATTTGACGTTGTGATTTTGACTGCAGCGAGAATTTACAATCTCAATGCAGCCCACTTTATAAATAGAGACATCTCGTCCTCGAGGTCTGTGAGGGAAAAATTAATGTCTCCCCGCTTTCTCGTTTCTAGCAACATATATAGTTTGAGAAAAAGAGACTTGGACAAAAACCCATTTGGCCTGGGTTCCCATGACAACGCATCGTGCACTGAAAGTAGGCCTACACTGGTGTCTTTCCGCTCGTAAATACCATGTCCCCTATCCCCCAACCTTGCTCCTTTTAGACTTTTTTTTTTTTTTTAATAATTAAGGCTGTTAACGTTAACGCGATGGCGAGTTAAAGGCTCAAATTGATGATTTCTTTTCAATATTTTTTAAACGTTTCCTTGTGATCTAGATACCGTATTTTCCAGACTATAAGGCGCACTTAAAATCTTTTTTTTCCCCTCAAAACTGGACAGTGCGCCTTATAGCCCGATGCGCCTAGTGTACGGAATAATTCTGGTTTTGCTTACCGACCTTGAAGCAATTTTATTTGGTACGTGGTGTAATGATAAGTGTGACCAGTAGATGGCAGTCAAACATAAGAGACACGTGTAGACAATAATAATAATGATGATAGATTTTATTTGTAAAAAGCACTTTACGTTGAGCAAACAACCTCAAAGTGCCACAGTGTAAAAAAAAAAAAAAAAATGATGGCAATATGACTCAAGTAAACAACACCAACATTTTATATGTTCCATTGAAAATATAGAACATTACAAACGGCGCTCAAAAATATATCATAATGTTTTAGTACGACTTTGGTAAGCTATGAAGCCGCACCGCTTGATGGATTGTCGGCGCATTAAACATACGAGTATTATTATGGTGTGTGTATAAGGTAAGACATATCTGGCATTTTGTTCCGCAATATTATGCAAAAGCAACTCTTCTTACCTTCTGGTACCCTCTAATCTGTATTTGGGATGTGCATAAATCCTGAAAAATTTGCTTGCGTCCGCCTTTGTAGTCTGTGCCGACTCCGTAGTCGATAAGCTTCTTTTTCTCTTTTATCTTCTTGTTATGGGACATTCATCCTCCACTGTTGCCATTTCTAATATAAAGTAGTGTAAAGTTCTTACTTATATCTGTCAGTAAACTCGCCATGAAAGCGCTAAAACATACCGGTGTAGTGAGTTTACATTATCCACCCAAGGAACTTTAGTTATTAGAGAAATCCGGTCGGACGTTTTTTCACGGATTAGTAGATGCTGCTCTGTTATTGATTGAAGTAAAGTGTGAATGTCATTAAAACAGTTAGCTCCATCTTTTGACACTTCTTCCACTCCCGTCCTTGCACGCTACACCGCTACAACAAATATGACGGAGAAAAGACGCTGCCGAAGGTGAGCCACGTAAATAAGACCACCCACAAAACGGCGCATCCTGAAGCGACTGTCAGAAAGCGGCTTGAAAATGATCTGTAAAACATAATTTATGCAACATTTTGACCAAAGAACCACCATTACATGTTATGTAGACCACAAAGAAATGTTTTACATTTAGAAAAAAAATAAAAATAATATGACTCCTTTAATGCGCCCTGTAATCCGGTGCACCTTATATATGAAAAAAGATCGAAAATAGACCATTCATCCGGTGCGCCCCATGTTCCGGCAAATACAGTAACATGTAATGGTGGTGCTTTGGTCAGAAATTTGCATGGATTAAGTTTTACAGACCATTTTTAGGCAGCTTTCTGACTGTCTTCAGAATGCGCCGTTTATTTATGCCCCATTCGACTGTGTCGCCACCCCGTCAGCCATGTTGCAATTTTTACTGCTTCCATATCGAGTCTACTGACAGATATAAGATAGACCTTTACGCTACTTTTTATGGGGTGTATATTGTAGCGTCCCGGAAGAGTTAGTGCTGCTAGGGGTTCTGGGTATTTGTTCTGTTGTGTTTATGTTGTGTTACAATGCGGATGTGTTTGTCATTCTTATTTGGTGTGGGTTCACGGTGTGGCGCATATTTGTAACAGTGTTAAAGTTGTTTATACGGTCACCCTCAGTGTGACCTGTATGGCTGTTGATCAAGTATGATTAGCATTCACTTATGTGTGTGTAAAAGCCGCATATAATATGTGACTAGGCTGGCACGCTGTTTGTATGGAGGAAAAGCGGACGTGACGACATGTTGTAAATGACGCTAAAGGCAGTGACTTCCATGCATTTGTTGAACCCCAGCCAGTACCAGACTTCTCTCAGTGAATGAGAAAAAGTAGGTAAAAAACCCTATAATTGAAGCGCCGATCGACGGGATGCTCACATAATCCCGTTTAGATAAAGATTCAATCGCGATCCTCACAAAGGGTTGAAAAAAAGTTGCAGCAACTACGGTCTTTTTTTGCTTTCTCAGGGGATGTCAAAGTCGACCAGTCTCTCAGTCCATGGCTACATGTGTCTACTACCATGTGTCTACTACCAAGAATTATAACTAGATATTAACTAGATATTATTGGCCGATAAATGCTTTAAAATGTAATATTGGAAATTATCGGTATCGTTTTTTTTATTATCGGTAGTGTTTTTTTTTTTTTTTTAATTAAATCAACATAAAAAACACAAGATACACTTACAATTAGTACACCAACCCAAAAAACCTCCCTCCCCCATTCACACTCATTCACACAAAAGGGTTGTTTCTTTCTGTTATTAATATTCTGGTTCCTACATTATATATCAATATATATCAATACAGTCTGCAAGGGATACAGTCCGTAAGCACACATGATTGTGCGTGCTGCTGGTCCACTAATAGTACTAACATTTAACAGTTAATTTTACTCATTTTCATTAATTACTAGTTTCTATGTAACTGTTTTTATATTGTTTTACTTTCTTTTTTATTCAAGAAAATGTTTTTAATTTATTTATCTTATTTTATTGTATTAATTTTTTTAAAAAGGACCTTATCTTCACCACACCTGGTTGTCCAAATTAGGCAGGGCCTACAGAATGCTTGGCATCACAGGGGCCAGCCAGCGAAGGGCCATGAAGTTAGCCACAGATGTAGCAGAAGTGGCATCAAGGTGGCTGTGGATCAGGATGGGAGAGGCGTGGCATGTAGGGCAGTAGCGCTACCTGGACACAGGCTGGGGCCTGATCAACCCTAGCTGGGTCGCCTAGGGGAGGGGGTCTGATTGTTGAAAGACCCGAAACCCCCTGTGATCCTAGGTTACATCACTGAGGATGTGTCCAGTTGCACCATTGGTGTATTTAAAAAGTTGCTTTTCTGGGACAACCAGTGACTACCAGGAACAGTCTGGTTGACCACCAAGTACAGATTGGTGACAGCTGGAGAGACAGTGGACAGCCCGGAAAGACGGCACCGGGGCAGTGAGGGTTAGCATCCCGAGCTGCACCTTCTGCGAGGAACGAACCCACAACAAGCTACGAATCGACCTACAGGAAATATACCCCCAGGGATTCCCGAGAGGGGGGGCGGAAGAGAATCCCACTGGACGGATCAAAGGATAACGACACATGGCAATGGAAACACGACGACGACTATGGAATGCATATGTGGGAGGGTATGTAAGAACCGACATGGCCTGCGGATCCACCAGGCCAGGATGAAGTGTATGCAGAAGGTGGTAGAATCACAGCGCACAGGAACTACGCCTGGTGAGACGCAGGAGGAGCCAGGCCCGGAGTCACCCCACAGTGCCCGGAGCCTCCAGGTGATGCAACCACCAGATGCACACAGGACATCAGAACATCGTCGGGTTAAGTGGCCCCAAGCTAGCAAGGAGAAAGAGTGGCTCCAGTTTGATGAAGATGCTGATACCATCTTGGATACAACAGCCAAAGGGGAAGCTGATCGACGCCTCAAGACGATGACCACAGTCATCATCAGCCTCGCTGCAGAGAGGTTTGGATTTGAGGAGAAGCGGGCAGCAAAGCCCCCCTACATCATGAACAATAGAGCGAGTAAAATCCAGCAGCTCAGGCAGGAACTGAAGAGTTTAAGGCGGCAGTTCAAGGTTGCAAGTGAAGAGGATAGGGGGCCTCTTGCGGAGCTACGTTGTATAATCCGCAAGAAGCTGATGACCTTGAGGAGAGCAGAGTGGCATAGGAGGAGGAGGAAGGAAGGGTCCAGGAGGAGAGCTGCCTTTCTGGCAAATCCATTTGGAGTCACAAAACAGCTGCTAGGACAGAAGCGAAGCGTTAAACTGGCCTGCTCCAAAGCTGAGGTCGACCACCACCTCAAGCAAACCTACAGCGATGGATGTAGGGAGCAAGACCTAGGCCCCTGCAGGTCCTTGATCAATCCACCAACACTAGACTTCGATGGGAAAGAGCCGGGCTGGAAGGAGATCCAGGAGGTGGTCCGAAGGGCAAGGACGAGCTCTGCTCCAGGGCCCAGTGGAGTACCTTACAAGGTCTATAAGAACTGTCCAAGACTACTCTGCAGACTCTGGAAAATCCTGAAGATGATCTGGAGGAGGGGCAAGGTAGCAGACCAGTGGAGACAGGCAGAGGGTGTGTGGATCCCAAAGGAGGAAAAGTCTCAGAACATCAATCAGTTCCGAACCATCTCGTTGCTGAGTGTTGAAGGGAAGATCTTTTTCAGCCTCATTGCCAGGCGACTGACAGACTACCTCCTGAAGAACTCATACATTAATACATCAGTCCAGAAAGGAGGGATCCCAGAGGTATCTGGATGTCTGGAGCATACAGGCGTGGTAACTCAGCTCATCAGGGAAGCCAGGGAGAACAAGGGGGACTTGGCTGTTCTGTGGCTGGACCTCGCAAATGCCTATGGATCCATACCCCACAAGCTGGTCGAAGAGGCACTGAACCGGCATCACATCCCAAAGAAGTTCAGAAACCTCATTCTGGACTACTATGCCAACTTCCATCTGAGAGTCTCCTCCGGAAAAACAACCTCCGACTGGCACAGGCTTGAAAAGGGGATCATCACTGGCTGTACAATCTCAGTCATCCTCTTTGCACTCGCCATGAACATGCTGGTGAAGTCTGCAGAAGTTCAGTGCAGAGGGCCCCTCTCCAGGTCTGGAGTCCGACAGCCACCCATCCGAGCCTTCATGGACGACTTGACAGTGACCACTACATCTGTCCCAGGCTGCAGGTGGATCTTGAATGGCCTTCAGGAGGTGATTTCCTGGGCTCGCATGAGCTTCAAGCCGGCCAAGTCGAGGTCCCTTGTGCTAAAGAGAGGGAAGGTTACTGGCAAGTTCTGCTTCTCACTTGGCACCACCAAAATACCATCACTCACCGAGGAACCTGTGAAGAGCTTAGGAAAGGTGTTTAATTGCAGCCTGAGAGACGTAGCCTCCACAAAATCGACCAACCAAGACCTGGAGACCTGGCTGACCGTGGTGGACAAGTCTGGCCTTCGTGGCAAGTTCAAGGCCTGGATTTACCAGCACGGGATTCTCCCCCGGATCCTCTGGCCCATCATGGTGTACGAAGTCCACATTTCAACGGTGGAAGGCTTTGAGATGAGGGTCAGTAGGTTCCTGCACAGGTGGCTGGGACTGCCGCGAAGCCTGAGCAGCATTGCTCTATACGGGCACAATAACAAGCTGAAGCTCCCCATCAGCAGCTTGAGCGAGGAGTTCATGGTGACACGGTCCAGGGAACTCCTACAATATCGGGAGTCCAGTGACCCAAAGGTTGCCCAGGCTGGGATTGAAGTCAGGACGGGGCGTAAGTGGAGAGCTGCCGAGGCTGTGGATGTCGCAGAGGCAAGGCTACGGCAAAGGGTGTTGGTGGGAACAGTGGCACAGGGGAGATCTGGCTTAGGTAGCAGAAGAACACCTCGCTATGATAAGGCGCAGGGGAAAGAGAAGAGGTCACTGATCCTCGAGGAGGTGCGAGCAGGAGTTGAGGAAAGGCGAGCCTGCCAGATGGCGGGAATGCGGCAACAGGGCGCCTGGACCAGATGGGAACAAGCAGCAGAGCGCAAGGTCACATGGACCGAGCTCTGGAAAGCCGAACCCCATCGGATAAAGTTCTTGATCCAGGCGGTCTACGACGTGCTGCCAAGTCCATCCAACCTCTTCACCTGGGGGAAGGTGGAGACACCAGCGTGCCCCCTCTGCCAGAGGAGAGGAACCTTGGAGCACATCCTAAGCTGTTGTCCGAAAGCCCTGGGTGAAGGGCGGTACCGCTGGCGACATGACCAGGTCCTGAAGGCCATAGCCGATACCATCTGCAGGGGAGTCAGTCACAGCAAGAGCCTCCGCCCAGTGAAGAGCACCGCTTTCATCAGAGCTGGGGAGAAGTCAACACCGGCTGCCCGGAACACCTCTTCTGGTCTGTTGGCAACAGCACGCGACTGGGAGCTGTCAGTTGATCTGGGCAAGCAGTTGAAGTTCCCTGACGTGGTTGCCAAAACAACACTAAGGCCAGATATTGTGCTTACCTCAGTTGCCTCCAAGCAGGTAATCCTCCTGGAGCTCACAGTGCCTTGGGAGGACCGTATGGAGGAGGCCAATGAGAGGAAGAGCGCAAAGTACTCTCAGCTTGTGGAGGAGTGTCGGAGCAATGGGTGGCGAGCGATGTGCCGGCCCGTTGAAGTGGGATGTCGAGGGTTTGTGGGCAAATCCCTCTGCAGGGCCTACAGAATGCTTGGCATCACAGGGGCCAGCCAGCGAAGGGCCATGATGTTAGCCACAGATGCAGCAGAAGTGGCATCAAGGTGGCTGTGGATCAGGAGGGGAGAGGCGTGGCATGTAGGGCAGTAGCGCTACCTGGACACAGGCTGGGGCCTGATCAACCCTAGCTGGGTCACCTAGGGGAGGGGGTCTGATTGTTGAAAGACCCGAAACCCCCTGTGATCCTAGGTTACATCACTGAGGATGTGTCCAGTTGCACCATTGGTGTATTTAAAAAATTCAAGAAAATGTTTTTAATTTATTTATCTTATTTTATTTTATTTTATTTTATTAATTTTTTTAAAAAAAGGACCTTATGTTCACCATACCTGGTTGTCTAAATTAGGCATAATAATGTGTTAATTCCACGACTGTATATATCAGTATCGGTTGATATCGGTATCGATTGATATCGGTATCGGTAATTAAGAGTTGGACAATATCGGAATATCGGATATGGGCAAAAAGCCATTATTGGACATCCCTATTTATAACCTAGAATGAACTTCTACCAAGTTTGAGACAAAGCAGGGTTATTGTGTCAACAATAATAATAATAATACCTGGGATTTATATAGCGCTTTTCTAAGTACCCAAAGTCGCTTTACATGTTAAAAACCCATCATACATTCACACCTGGTGGTGGTAAGCTACTTTCGTAGCCACAATAGCAGCGTAAGCTGGCATTAGCTCACTGCTTTCAATAAAATAAAATAGTCTGTCTGCGTTAATAATAACATTATCACTCATATTTGGTTAATATTCAGGTCATGACATGTTAATGG